>NC_092040.1:77254543-77543356 GCF_003086295.3 Arachis hypogaea
ATTTTCTAAAAATTTTAAGTTTGGTGTCATTTTGTTGTTTTTCTCTTTCCTCATTTCAAAAATCAAATCTTTTTCATAAAAATTTTTCAATCATATATTTCTAATTGCTAACCTCAAAATCTTTTTAATTAACTCATTGATTCAGTTTTCAATTTGTTTTGATCTTATTCTCTTTTAATTTTCGAATTTTTTTATTTCCTTTTGTTTTTATTTATTTTTCGGTTAATTCAAAAAAAAAATATAATATATTTTTATCTACTTGCAATCCATATCATTTCCCTTTATCCATCATGGACCTAAGTGGAATTGAACAGTCCAGAAGGACTCTGGGGTCATATGCTAACCGCATTACAGCTGCATATGGGAGTAGCATCTGTACACCTACCATCAAAGCAAGCAGCTTTGAGCTAAATCCTCAACTCATTATCATAGTGCAGCAAAATGCCAGTATTCCGGTCTTCCACAGGAAGAGCCTACTGAGTTTCTGGCACTGTTCTTACAAATTGCTGACACAGTACATGATAAAGAGGTGGATCAGGATGTCTACAGATTATTACTGTTTCCATTTGCTGTAAAAGATCAAGCTAAGAGGTGGTTAAATAACCAACCTACAGCAAGCATAAAGACATGGAAACAGTTATCAGACAAATTCCTGAATCACTTTTACCCTCCAAATAGGATGACACAGCTAAGGCTGGACATCCAAGGCTTTAAACAAGAGGATAATGATTCCTTTATAATGCCTGGGAGAGGTATAGAAGTATGCTAAGAAAATGCCCCTCTGAAATGTTTTCAGAGTGGGTACAATTAGACATCTTCTACTATGGGCTTACAGAAAAGCTCAGATGTCTTTAGACCACTCAGCTGGTGGATCTATACACATGAGGAAGACAATTGAAGAGGCTCAATAGCTTATAGACACTGTTGCTAGAAACCAATATTTGTACTCTAGCAATGAGTTCTCTCCAAAAGAGGAAGTCATGGCACTAGCCACTGATCCTAATCCTCGAAAACAGATGATTGAGCTTAATCAACAATTGCTCCTGATGACAGAACAGTTAGCAGAATTTAAAGAGATGCTCCATGAAACTAAAGTTACTAACAAGAACATAGAACTGCAGTTGAATCAAGCAAAACAGCAGATATCTAAACAGATAACAGAAGAATGTCAAGCAGTTCAACTGAGGAGTGGGAAGACATTGAATAACACTGCTCAAAGTAGCAAAAAGCCAAATAAGGAACAATTAACAGAGGATAACCAAACCACTGTTCAAAATCCCTCTGAGGACAGTAAGAGCCCATAGAGGAACACTTTTGGCGTTCAAACGCCAGAAAGGGGGGAAAGCTGGCGTTAAACGCCCATTCCCTGCCCAGTTCTGGCGTTTAAATGCCAGAGAAGGGAGAGAAGTTGGCGTTAAACGCCCAATCTTCATCCAATTCTGGCGTTTAGACGCCAAGGGAGGATCAGACACCTGAGAGTGCTGATAGTAATCCCTCTAAAAGGCTTCTTCAACAACTTCTGTAAGGAATAAACCTGCAGCATCTAAGGTTGAAGAATATAAAGCCAAGATGCCTTATCCTCAGAAACTCCGCCAAGCGGAACAGGATAAGCAATTTGCCCGCTTTGCAGACTATCTAAGGACTCTTGAAATAAAGATTCCGTTGCAGAGGCACTTGAGCAAATACCTTCTTATGCTAAGTTAATGAAAGAGATCTTAAGTCATAAGAAGGATTGGAGAGAAACTGAAAAAGTATTTCTCACTGAAGAATGCAGTGCAGTCATTCTGAAAAGCTTACCAGAAAAGCTTCAAGATCCAGGAAGCTTTATGATACCATGCACATTAGAAGGTGCTTGCACCAAGACATCCCTATGTAATCTGGAGCAAGTATCAATCTAATACCTACATCCACTATTAGAAAGCTTGGGTTAACTGAAGAAGTCAAACCAACCCGGATATGCCTCCAACTTGCTGATGGCTCCATTAAATATCCATCAGGCATAATAGAGGACATGATTGTCAAGGTTGGGTCATTTACCTTTCCAACTGACTTTGTGGTGCTAGAAATGGAGGAGCACAAGAGTGCAACTCTCATTCTAGGAAGACCTTTCCTAGCAACTGGACGAACTCTTATTGGTGTACAAAAAGGGGAAGTAACCCTGAGAGTCAATAAGGATGAGTTCAAGTTGAATGCTGTAAAAGTTATGCAGCATCCAGACACACCAAATGACTGCATGGGCGCTGACATTTTTGACTCTCTGGTAGAAGAGATCAATATGACTGAAAGCTTAGAATCAGAGCTTGAGGACATCTTCAAGGATGCTCAATATGATCAAGAAGAACCAGAGGAAACAAAGGAATTTTCGAAAATTCCTCAGGAGGAGGATAAGCCTCCCAAACCTGAACTCAAACCACTACCACCATCCCTGAAGTATGCATTTCTGGGAGAGGGTGACACTTTTCCAGTGATTATAAGCTCTGCTTTAAATCCACAGGAAGAGGAAGCACTGATTCCAGTGCTAAGGACACGCAAGACAGCTCTTGGGTGGTCCATAAGTGATCTTAAGGGCATTAGCCCAGCTAGATGCATGCACAAGATCCTGTTGGAGGATAATGCCAAACCAGTGGTCCAACCACAAAGGAGGCTAAATCCAGCCATGAAGGAGGTGGTGCAGAAAGAGGTCACTAAATTACTGGAGGCTGGGATTATTTATCCTATTTCTGATAGCCCCTGGGTGAGCCCTGTCCAAGTTGTCCCCAAAAAGGGAGGCATGACAGGGTTCATAATGAAAAAAATGAACTGGTTCCTACAAGAACAGTCACAGGGTGGCGTATGTGTATTGACTACAGAAGGCTCAATACAGCCACCAGAAAGGATCATTTTCCTTTACCATTCATAGACCAAATGCTAGAAAGACTAGCTGGTCATGATTATTACTGCTTTTTGGATGGCTATTCAGGATACAACCAAATTGCAGTAGATCCTCAGGACCAAGAGAAAACAGCATTTACTTACCCTTCTGGCGTGTTTGCCTACAGGAGGATGCCTTTTGGTCTGTGTAATGCTCCTGCAACCTTTCAGAGATGCATGTTATCCATCTTCTCTGATATGGTGGAGAAATTCCTGGAAGTCTTCATAGATGACTTCTCAGTATATGGAGACTCATTCAGCTCCTGTCTTAATCACCTAGCACTTATCCTGAAAAGGTGCCAAGAGACTAACCTGGTTTTAAACTGGGAGAAATGTCACTTTATGGTGACTGAAGGAATCGTCCTTGGGCACAAAATTTCAAGCAGGGGAATAGAGGTGGATAAGGCAAAGGTAGAGGTAATTGAAAAATTACCACCACCTGCCAATGTTAAGGCAATCAGAAGCTTTCTGGGGCATGCAGGATTCTACAGAAGGTTCATAAAGGATTTTTTGAAAATTGCAAAACCTTTGAGTAACCTGCTAGCTGCTGACACACCATTTGTGTTTGACACACAGTGTCTGCAGGCATTTGAGACCCTGAAAGCTAAGCTGGTCACAGCACCAGTCATCTCTGCACTAGATTGGACATTGCCATTTGAACTAATGTGTGATGCCAGTGACCATGCCATTGGTGCAGTGTTGGGACAAAGGCATAACAAGCTTCTGCACGTCATTTATTATGCCAGCCGCGTTCTAAATGATGCATAGAAGAATTACACAACCACAGAAAAAGAGTTACTTGCAGTGGTCTATGCCATTGACAAGTTTAGATCCTATCTAGTGGGATCCAAAGTGATTGTGTACACTGACCATGCTGCTCTTAAATACTTACTCACAAAGCAGGATTCAAAACCCAGGCTTATAAGATGGGTGTTGCTTCTGCAAGAGTTTGATATAGAAATAAGAGACAGAAAAGGGACAGAGAACCAAGTAGCTGATCATCTGTCCCGAATAGAACCAGTAGCTGGGGCGTCCCTCCCTTCTACTGAGATCTCTGAGACTTTCCCAGATGAGCAACTCTTTGCCATTCAGGAAGCTCCATGGTTCGCAGATATTGCAAATTATAAAGCTGTGAGGTTCATACCCCAGGAGTACAGCAGAGTGCAAAGAAAGAAATTAATTTCAGATGCCAAGTACTACTTATGGGATGAGCCATATCTCTTTAAGAGATGTGCAGACGGAATGATCCGCAGATGTGTACCCAGAGAAGAAGCACAGAGGATCCTATGGCATTGCCATGGATCACAGTATGGGGGACATTTTGGAAGTGAGCAAACAGCCACTAAGGTCCTCCAATGTGGCTTCTACTGGCCTACTCTCTATAGAGATGCCCGAGAGTTTGTGCGTAACTGTGACAGCTGCCAAAGAGCTGGTAACTTACCTCATGGATACGCCATGCCTCAACAAGGGATCTTAGAGATTGAGTTGTTTGATGTATGGGGAATTGACTTTATGGGTCCATTCCCACCATCATACTCAAACACTTACATTCTGGTGGCAGTGGACTATGTATCTAAGTGGGTAGAGGCAATTGCCACACCCACTAATGATACTAAGACCGTGCTAAAATTCCTCTAGAAACACATCTTCAGCAGATTTGGTGTTCCCAGAGTCATAATCAGTGATGGGGGCACTCATTTCTGTAATAAACAACTGTACTCTGCTATGGTCCGATATGGAATTAGCCACAAAGTGGCTACCCCGTATCATCCACAGACAAATGGGCAAGCTGAAGTCTCTAACAGAGAGCTAAAGAGAATCCTAGAACGGACTGTGATGGCCCGAAGAAAGGATTGGGCAAGGAGCTTGGATGATGCTCTGTGGGCATACAGAACAGCATTTAAGACCCTAATAGGAACCTCACCATACCAACTTGTGTATGGCAAGGCCTGTCATTTGCCTGT
Organism: Arachis hypogaea; assembly: GCF_003086295.3. NCBI lineage: Eukaryota > Viridiplantae > Streptophyta > Magnoliopsida > Fabales > Fabaceae > Arachis > Arachis hypogaea. Next base: position 77,259,418 of record NC_092040.1, read on the forward strand.
AGAACTGGAACATAAAGCCTACTGGGCAACCAGATTCCTAAACCTGGATGCTACGTTAGCCGGTGAAAAGAGATTACTCCAGCTAAATGAGCTAGATGAATTTAGACTCAGTGCCTTTGAAAATGCAGATTTATAAGGAAAAGGCAAAGAAGTGGCATGACAAGAAGTTGTCATCCAGAGTCTTTGAGCCAGGACAAAAAGTTCTGCTCTTCAATTCTAGGCTCAGATTGTTTCCAGGAAAACTTAAATCCCGGTGGAGGGGTCCGTATGTGATTACAGGAGTGTCACCATATGGATATGTTGAGCTTCAGGATATTGATTCTGACAAAAAGTTCATTGTTAATGGACAGAGAATCAAGCACTATCTTGAAGGCAATTTTGAGCAGGAATGCTCAAAACTGAGACTTGAGTGATTCTCAGTAAAGGTCCAGCTAAAGACAGTAAAGAAGCGCTTGCTGGGTGGCAACCCAGTCATTAGCAAGTTATATGTTTTATTTTTACAAAGGCAAGTATCAAAAATGAAGGAATTCACAGAGTTACAGAAGGATTCAGTGCAAAAAGCAGAGAAAAAGAGCTTACTGGCGAAAAAACGCCAGTAAAGGTGCCATTTTGGGCGTTAAACGCCAGAATGGGCACCATTCTGGGCGTTTAACGCCAGGTGTGCAGCATCCTGGGCGTTTAGCAAAACGCCCAGTGATAAAGGGAATTATGGCGTTTAACGCCAGCCAGGGCACCTGGCTGGGCGTTAAACGCCCACAATGGGCAGCAAATGGGCGTTAAACGCCAGAATGGATGCCATTCTGGGCGTTTAACGCCAGAAAGGTGGGGGACTAAGATTTTGCTTTCCGATCAAATTTTTTTTCAAACTTTCCTTTTCTTACCCATACTTTTCTACATAAACACATCTCATCCTTTCATCATTCACTTTCAAATCTTCAAAAATCAAAATCATTCTTCAAATCTCTCTCAAATCAATCCCAAATCTTATTTAAAAAAAAACTCACCCTTCTCTCAAATTCTCTCCATATCTTCTCAAATCTCCTTTCAATTTTTTTCGAAATCTCTTTCCCCCCTTTAAAAACACGTTCGGCCTCCTCATTCCCCAAACCATTCGAATTTGCTCTTCTCCTCTCCCTCTTCTTTCCTTTTTTTTGCTTGAGGACAAGCAAACCTCTAAGTTTGGTGTGCTTTTCCGTGATCACAACTAAGCCAAGATTCATCAAGATCATGGCTCCTAAGGGAAAACAAACCAATTTAAGAGGAAAGAAAGAGAATAATCCAAAGAATTTTTGGAATCAAGAGAAGTTCTTAACCAATGAACATGAAGACCATTATCACAAAATAATAGGTCTGAGGTCAATGATCCAGGAAGTTAAATTTGATCTGAAAGAAGATGAATATCCGGGGATCCAAGAGCAAATTCGAAACAGAGGATGGGAAGTTCTAACCAATCCTGAGATAAAGGTTGGAAGGAATATGGTTCAGGAATTCTACTCAAATCTGTGGTTAACAGATAAGCAGAGAATGACTGGAACTGCTTACCATACTTACAGAACCATGGTCAGAGGGAAAGTTATGTACTTCCATCTGGACAAAATAAGAGAAATCTTCAAATTGCCTCAACTGCAGGATGATTATGATTCCTTTAATAGGAGAATGGTGAGAGCAGATAAAGGGTTGGATCAAGTTCTAGAGGACATATGCCTCCCTGGAACTAAATGGATAACCAATTCAAAGGGTGTCCCAAACCAACTCAAGAGGGGAGACCTCAAACCAATTGCAAGAGGTTGGCTAGACTTTATTGGGCGTTCCATACTGCCCACTAGCAACCGCTCTGAGGTCACTATCAAGAGAGCAGTGATGATTCATTGCATTATGCTTGGAAAAGAAGTGGAGGTTCATCATGTGATTGCTTGTGAGATCTACACAATTGCAAATAAGAATTCCACTGAAGCCAAATTGGCTTATCCAAGCTTGATCTCCTTGCTCTGTAAAGAGGCTGGGGTAAAGATGGGAGTAGATGAATTCATACCCATTGAACATCCAATTACCAAGAAGTCAATGGAAGGACAAGTGCAAGACAACTCTATCAAAAGGAGGGCGCAGGAGTTCCTCCTTGAATTTCCTAAAATTGGCTACTGGGCTAGCCTAGAAGCATCTATCACCAAGTTGCAAGAAACTATGGAGCAACTTAAGGAAGAGCAGCAGAACCAGAACTGCATGCTCTGCAAATTGCTGAAGGAACAAGAGAAGCAGGGGCGTGAACTTGAAGAACTGAAACGCCAAAAATTCCCCCCTCAATTTGAGGGAGCTTCCACTTCTCAAAATCAAGGTTGTTGAGTCCTAACTCTGTGAAAACCTCTATCATTAGGAGCCTATTTAATTTTTTGTTTTTTTTGTTTTCTATTTTAGTATCATCTTATATCTATTTTTAAGTCTTGTTCTTAATTCATAATTAATAAAATTTAAAAATTCATGTCTTAAAGCTATGAATGTCCTATGAATCCATCACCTCTCTTAAATGAAAAATGCTTTAATCACAAAAGAACAAGAAGTACAGGATTTCGAATTTATCCTTGAAACTAGTTGAATTAGTTTGATGTGGTGACAATACTTTTTGTTTTCTGAATGAATGCTTGAACAGTGCATATGTCTTTTGAATTTGTTGTTTTGAGAATGTTAAAATTGTTGGCTCTTGAAAGAATGAAGGAAAAAGAGAACTGATATTGAGGATCTAAAAAAATCATCAGATTGATTCTTGAAGCAAGAAAAAGCAGTGAATAAAAAAAATTCGAAAAAAAAGAAAGAAAGAAAAAGAAAAAGAAAGAAAAAAAAGAAATAAAGTTGTGATCCAAGGCAAAAAGAGTGTGCTTAAGAACCCTGGACACCTCTAATTGGGGACTCTAGCAAAGCTGAGTCACAATCTGAAAAGGTTCACCCAATTAGGTGTCTGTGGCATGTATGTATCCGGTGGTAATACTGGAAAACAGAGTGCTTTGGGCCACAGCCAAGACTCATACACTAGCTATGTTCAAGAATCATTATACTTAACTAGGAGAATCAATAACACTATCTGAGTTCTGAGTTCCTATAAATGCCAATCATTCTGAACTTCAAAGGATAAAGTGAGATGCCAAAACTGTTCGGAAGCAAAAAGCTACTAGTCCCGCTCATCTAATTGGAGCTAAGTTTCTTTGATATTTTGGAGTCTATAGTATATTCTCTTCTTTTTATCCTACTTTGATTTTCAGTTTCTTGGGGACAAGCAACAATTTAAGTTTGGTGTTGTGATGAGCGGATAATTTATATGCTTTTTGGCATTGTTTTTAGTATGTTTTTAGTATATTTTAGTTAGTTTTTAGTATATTTTTATTAGTTTTTAGTTAAAATTACTTTTCTGGACTTTACTATGAGTTTGTGTGTTTTTCTGTGATTTCAGGTATTTTCTGGCTGAAATTGAGGGTCCTGAGCAAAAATCTGATTCAGAGACTGAAAAGGACTGCAGATGCTGTTGGATTCTGACCTCCCTGCACTCGAAGTGAATTTTCTGGAGTTACAGAAGCCCAATTGGCGTGTTCTCAACGTCGTTGAAAAGTAGACATCCTGGGCTTTCCAGCAATGTATAATAGTCCATACTTTGCCCGAGATTTGATGGCCCAAACCTGCGTTGCAAATCAGCCTCAGAATTTCCAGCGTTTAACGCTGGAACTGGCATAAAATCTGGAGTTAAACGCCCAAACTGGCATGAAAGCTGGCGTTTAACTCCAGAAAAAGTCTCTACACATGAAAGCTTCAATGCTCAGCCCAAGCACACACTAAGTGGACCCAGAAGTGGATTTTTATGTCATTTACTCATTTCTGTATACCCTAGGTTACTAGTTCACTATTAATAGGATCTTCTGACATTGTATCTGTACTTGATGACACTTTACACGTTTCCTTGTGTACTTCCTACGGCATGAGTCTCTAAACCCCATGGTTGGGGGTGAGGAGCTCTGCTGTATCTTGATGGATTAATGCAATTACTACTGTTTTTCATTCAATCATGCTTGCTTCCATTCTAAGATATTACTTGTTCTTAAACCGGATGAATGTGATGATCCCTGACACTCATCATCATTCTCAACTATGAACGTGTGCCTGACAACCACCTTCGTTCTATCTTAGATTAAGTAGATATCTCTTGGATTCTTTAATCAGAATCTTCGTGGTATAAGCTAGAACTGATGGCGGCATTCAAGAGAATCCGGAAGGTCTAAACCTTGTCTGTGGTATTCTGAGTAGGATTCAATGATTGAATAACTGTGACGAGCTTCAAACTCCTGAAGGCGGGGCGGTAGTGAGAGACGCAAAAGAATCACTGGATTCTATTCCGGCCTGTTGAGAACCGACATATGGATAGCCGTGCCGTGACAGGGTGCATTGAACATTTCCACTGAGAGGATGGGAGGTAGCCACTGACAACGGTGAAACCCTTGCATACAGCTTGCCATGGAAGGAGCCTTGCGTGCTTGAAGAAGAAGACAGTAGGAAAGCAGAGATTCAGAAGATAGAGCATCTCCAAAACCTCAACCTATTCTCTATCACTGCAAAACAAGTACTTATTTCATGTTCTTTTACTTTTCACAATTAATCCTGATAATTTCTGATATCCTGACTAAGATTTACAAGATAACCATAGCTTGCTTCAAGCCAACAATCTCTGTGGGATCGACCCTTACTCACGTAAGGTATTACTTGGACGACCCAGTGCACTTGCTGGTTAGTTGTGCGGAATTGCAAAAGTGTGATTGCAATTTCGTGCACCAAACCCCCACATTCAAACTCTAAGTTTGGTGTTGGGAGGTTCAAACATTGCTCTGAGTATCTGTGAGGCTCCATGAGAGCCCTCTGTCAAGCTATTGACATTAAAGAAGCGCTTGTTGGGAGGCAACCCAATGTTATGTTTTTATCTATTTTCCTTTGTTATTTTATGTTTTCTGTAGGTTGATGATCATGAGAAGTCACAAAATCAATTGAAAAAGCAAAAACAGAATGAAAAACAGAAAGAAAAACAGCACACCCTGGAGGAGAACCTGCTGGCGTTTAAACGCCAGTAAGGCTAGCAGATGGGCGTTTAACGCCCAGTCTGGCACCATTCTGGGTGTTTAACGCCAGAAAGGGGCACCAGACTGGCGTTAAACGCCAAAGAAGGGCAAGAACTCGGCGTTAAACGCCAGAATTGGGCACCAGCCCGGTGTTTAACGCCAGAATTGGCACAAAGAGCAATTTTGCTCGCCACTTGGTGCAGGGATGACTTTTCCTTGACACCTCAGGATCTGTGGACCCCACAGGATCCCCACCTACCCCACCACTCTCTCTCTTCTTCACCCATTCACCAATCACCTCAACTCCTCTTCCCCAAAAACCCTTCATCTATCAAATCCCATCTTTCTCTTCACCACTCACATCCATCCTTCATAAAACCCCACCTACCTCACCATTCAAATTCAAAACACTTTCCCACCCAAAATCACCCTCCCATAACCGAACCATAACCCCCCACCCCTATATAAACCCATCTTCACTCCTTCATTTTCACCCAACCTAAACACTACTTCTCCCCTCTTTGGCCGAACACAAAGCCATTCCCTTCTCTCTCATTTCATCTTCTTCTTCTACTCTCTTCTTTCTTCTTTTGCTCGAGGACGAGCAAACCTTTTAAGTTTGGTGTGGTAAAAGCATTGCTTTTTGTTTTTCCATAACCATTTATGGCATCCAAGGCCGGAGAAACCTCTAGAAAGAGGAAAGGGAAGGCAAAAGCTTCCACCTCCGAGTCATGGGAGATGGAGAGATTCATCTCAAGGGTGCATCAAGACCACTTCTATGAAGTTGTGGCCTTGAAGAAGGTGATCCCCGAGGTCCCTTTCAAACTCAAAAAGAGTGAATATCCGGAGATCCGACATGAGATCCGAAGGAGAGGTTGGGAAGTTCTCACCAACCCCATTCAACAAGTCGGAATCTTAATGGTTCAAGAGTTCTATGCCAATGCATGGATCACCAAGAACCATGATCAAAGTGTGAACCCGGACCCAAAGAATTGGCTTACAATGGTTCAGGGGAAATACTTGGATTTAAGTCCGGAAAATGTAAGGTTGGCATTCAACTTGCCCATGATGCAAGGAGATGAATATCCTTACACTAAAAGGGTCAACTTTGATCAAAGGTTGGACCAAGTCCTCACAGTCATTTGTGAAGAGGGCGCCCAATGGAAGAGAGATTCAAGAGGAAAGCCGGTTCAATTGAGAAGGCATGACCTCAAGCCTGTGGCTAGAGGATGGTTAGAGTTTATCCAACGCTCAATCATTCCCACTAGCAACCGGTCCGAAGTTACTATAGATCGGTCTATCATGATTCATAGCATCATGATTGGAGAAGAAATAGAAGTTCATGAGGTGATATCCCAAGAACTTTATAAGGTAGCGGACAAGTCCTCTACCTTAGCAAGGTTAGCCTTTCCTCATCTCATTTGTCACCTCTGTTATTCGGTTGGAGTTGACATAAAGGGAGACATCCCCATTGATGAGGACAGGCCCATCACTAAGAAGAGGATGGAGCACACAAGAGATCCCACTCATCATGAAATCCCTGAGATGCCTTAAGGGATGCACTTTCCTCCACAAAACTATTGGGAGCAACTAAACACCTCCCTAGGAGAATTGAGTTCCAACATGGGACAACTAAGGGTGGAGCACCAAGAACATTCTATTCTCCTCCATGAAATTAAAGAAGATCAAAGAATCATGAGAGAGGAGCAACAAAGGCAAGGAAGAGACATTGAGGAGCTCAAGCACTCCATAGGATCTTCAAGAGGAAGAACAAGCCGCCATCACTAAGGTGGACCCGTTCTTTAATTTCCTTGTTCTTTACTTTCCTATTTTTCGAATTTTAGTGCTGATGTTTATCTATGTTTGTGTCTTGTGATCATTAGTGTCTTAGTGTCTATGCCTTAAAGTTATGAATGTCCTATGAATCCATCACCTTTCTTGAATGAAAAATGTTCTTAATTGAAAAAAGAAAAGAATTGCATGAATTTTGAATTTTATAACAGTTTAATTATTTTGATGTGGTGGCAATATTTTTGTTTCCTGAATGTATGCTTAAACAGTGCATATGTCTTTTGAATTTGTGGTTCATGAATGTTGGCTCTTGAAAGAATGATGAAAAAGGAGACATGTTACTGAGGATCTGAAAAATCATAAAAATAATTCTTGAAGCAAGAAAAAGCAGTGAATACAAAAAAAAGAGAGAAGAAAAATGAAAAAAAAGGGAGAAAAGAAAACGAAAAAAAAGAGAGAAAAATAAAGAAATAAAGTTGTGATCCAAGGCAAAAAGAGTGTGCTTAAGAACCCTGGATACCACTAATTTGGGATTCTAGAAAAGCTGAGTCACAATCTGAAAAGGTTCACCCAATTATGTGTCTGTGGCATGTATGTATCCGGTGGTAATACTGGAAGACAGAGTGCTTTGGGCCACGGCCAAGACTCAATAAGTAGATGTGTTCAAGAATCATCATACTTAACTAGGAGAATCAATAACACTATCTGGATTCTAAGTTCCTAAAGAAGCCAATCATTCTGAATTTCAAAGGATAGAGTGAGATGCCAAAACTGTTCAGAGGCAAAAAGCTAAAAGCCCTGCTCATCTAATTAATACTGATCTTCATAGATGTTTTTGGAATTCATTGCATATTCTCTTCTTTTTATCTTATTTGATTTTCAGTTGCTTGAGAACAAGCAACAATTTAAGTTTGGTGTTGTGATGAGCGGATAATTTGTACGCTTTTTGGCATTGTTTTTAGTATGATCTAGTTAGTTTTTAGTATATTTTTAATAATTTTTAGTTAAAATTCACTTTTCTGGACTTGACTATGAGTTTCTATGTTTTTCTGTGATTTCAGGTATTTTCTAGCTGAAATTGAGGGACCTGAGCAAAAATATGATTCAGAGACTAAAAAGGACTGCAGATGCTGTTGGATTCTGACCTCCCTGCACTCAAAGTGGATTTTCTGGGCTTTCCAGCAATATATGATAGTCCATACTTTGCCCAAGATTTGATGGCCCAAACCGGCGTTCAAAGTCACCCTTAGGATTTCCAGCGTTAAACGCCGGAACTGGCACAAGGATGGGAGTTAAACGCCCAAACTGGCACCAAAGCTGGCGTTTAACTCCCAGAAGAGTCTCTACACGAAAATGCTTCAATGCTCAGCCCAAGCACACACCAAGTGGGCCCGGAAGTGGATTTTTATGTCATTTACTCATCTCTGTAAACCCTAGGCTACTAGTTCTCTATATATAGGACCTTTTACTATTGTATTTTCATCTTTAGATCCTTGGATCATCTTTGGTTCTTTGGAATCTTTTCATCACGTTTTGGGGCTGGCCTCACGGCCATGCCTAGACCTTGTTCTTATGTATTTTCAACGGTGGAGTTTCTACACACCATAGATTAAGTTGTGGAGCTCTGCTGTACCTCGAGTATTAATGCAATTACTATTGTTCTTCTATTCAATTCCGCTTGTTCTTGTTCTAAGATATCACTTGTTCTTCAACTTGATGAATGTGATGATCCGTGACACTCATCATCATTCTCACCTTTGAACGTGTGCCTGACAACCACCTCCGTTCTACCTTAGATTGGGTGGATATCTCTTGGATTCTTTAACCGGAATCTTCGTGGTATAAGCTAGAACTGATGGCGGCATTCAAGAGAATCTGGAAGGTCTAAACCTTGTCTGTGGTATTCTGAGTAGGATTCAATGATTGAATGACTGTGACGAGCTTCAAACTCCTGAGGATTGGGCGTTAGTGACAGACGCAAAAGAATCACTGGATTCTATTCCGACCTGATTGAGAACCGACAGATGGATAGCCGTGCCGTGACAGGGTGCGTTGAACATTTCCACTGAGAGGATGGGAGGTAGCCACTGACAACGGTGAAACCCTTGCATACAGCTTGCCATGGAAAGGAGTAAGAAGGATTGGATGAAGACAGTAGGAAAGCAGAGAGACGGAAGGGACCAAGCATCTCCATACGCTTATCTGAAATTCCCACCAATGAATTACATAAGTATCTCTATCTTTATCTTTATGTTTTATTCATCATCCATAACCATTTGAGTCTGCCTGACTAAGATTTACAAGGTGACCATAGCTTGCTTCATACCAACAATCTCTGTGGGATCGACCTTTACTCGCGTAAGGTTTATTACTTGGACGACCCAGTACACTTGCTGGTTAGTTGTGCGAAGTTGTAGTGATCACAATTTCGTCCACCAACTACGAAAAATAACTTAAAGGAGACCGACATAACCAAGTCAGACTCCTATCACTAAAAAAGTTATACAAGTAGTCCCTGAAAGAGACCTGACAAAGGTCCAAGAAAGAGGATTATAAAAATAACTTAGAAGAGATCGACCTAACGAAGTCGGTCTCCTACAAAGATAAGTTATAAAAGTAATCCCTGAAAGAGACCTGACAAAGGTCCAAGAAAGAGGACTACAAAAATAACTTAGAAGATATCGACCTAACGAAGTCGGTCTCCTACAAAGATAAGTTATAAAAGAAATCCCTGAAAGAGACCTGACAAAGGTCCAAGAAAGAGGATTACAAAAATAACTTAGAAGAGATCGACCTAACGAAGTCGGTCTCCTACAAAGATAAGTTATAAAAGTAATCCCTGAAAGAGACCTAACAGAGGTCTAAGAAAGAGGATTACAAAAATAACTCATAAAGGGACCAACGCGAATAAGCTGGCTATAAAGCACTAAAATACAAAGCAATGGCAAAAAAACTAGGAAACATGTCAGACCCACGCAACCACAGCCTCAAAGGATCCGAGCTACAAGCAATAAGTGCAAAGCAATCCAAAGAGGCCAAGAAACAAAATGCAAAAATCTGAAAAGGGATATTACGCCAAAGAGAGCATAAATGCGAAGCTTCAAAAAGCCACTATAATCAACCTCAGAAAGTGGCCTTTTGTTTTTCAAAATGAAGTTACTAGGCAGGCAACTTAAAAATGTCAAACGAGAAATAGAAAAATAAAGAGTTCAAAAAGCCCACACATTGGGCCATCTACACAAAAAGTTATAAAAACGTTTCCACAAAACGCCCACAAGTCGGGCCAACTACAAATCAACAGAAGTTTTCTCGGCAGCATCGGGAGCTTTCTTGGTGGCATCAGAATCAGGAGAAGGAGGGCGAGCTTGAATAGGCACAGCGTCAACAGTTCCATCATCCCGGTTCAAGATTTGACAATCTGGATCAGCTGTAACAGGAGAAACCGAGGAGGTTGACACTTTGAGAGAAGGAACCGGAGGAGGGTCAGCATTATCATCATCTTGGTCATCAGGGACAATCTTGCCATCCCTCACCACATTATCCAAGCTGACAAGAGACAGGTCGGCATCAGGGGCAACAACGCGAAACTGCTCCATCAGATTCTCGGAGGCAGCAGTTACGCTACCCACAAGATGGCCCTGAAGCTCACCATAATCAGCCCGAGCAGTCTCCAACTCACTCCGAAGGCGCATGATTTCCCTATAAGCTGAGACATAGCTATCCTTATGCTTCAGGGCCATGTCTTCAGCCAGCCTCAAAGAAGCAGCAAGGGCGATAGAACTAGCCTTTTCACCCTCCAGCTCCTTCTCCACCTTTGCCAACTTCACCTCCAACTCCTCTTTCAGGCCCTTGATCCGATCAAACTCCGACTTGGCCTCCTCCATAAAAGACTTGGTGGCATGAATCGGAATCCCCTGAACTGTCCAAAAAATAGCCGCACTCATATGAGCCATCTTCACACTATTCTTGGCCATAAAATACAGGTGCTGAAGGAGAGACACATCGTCCATGGGAAGTCCACCATAGGGAGAAATTTGCTGATCAATAAATTCAACGGCATCAAAGTCGGGGGCATCCAGATTGAAGGGTTCAATTGTTTTTTGCTTTTTACTAGGAGGGGGACCAAAAGCTGCAGTAGATGATTGGGGAGGATCAACTAGGCAGACCCGAGGAACAGGAATTGCTTTCCTCGGTCCAGGGGAACTCGGTACAGGAGGCTTCAAAGGAATCTGAGAAGATCCCTCTCCGGCCACCTTGGCCGAGATGTTCAGAGCAGCAGTGGCCTTCTTCGCCTTCTTAAAGGCCTTCAAAGAATCAGTATTTTTCGACATCTCTGCAAATATAGCAACATCCAAGAGTTACAAATGTAATGTAGAGAAAGGAAAAACAAGTATAAAAGCAAAGCCAAACAAAATACCCAGAACAGTTCGAACCAAGGAAGGATCATTCAAGAATCTCTTCGTATCAAGATGAGGTGGTTTCCCCCAAAGATCCTCGAGGACAACCACAAAAGCGCGTTCAACGTCATCTAGCATCTCCCAAGTGTAGCGAGATACTCGAACATCTTTCTGCCACTCTAGGGGGAAGGAGGGCTCGTCGTTTTCATCAAGAAAAAAGGGGCGGACCCCCTCAACAGCTCGAACTTTGAAAAAGTAGTTCTTAAAGTCCTTAAAAGACTCATCATACATAGCAAACACTTTGTGCCCCTGGGCGGACCGAAAAGAAACCCAAGAAGCTTTCTTTTTTGAGGAACCACCAGGCTTGGCGGAAACAAACAAATAAAGGAACAAAGTCTGGGAAGGAGTTACATCCAGTTCACGGCAGAGAAGTTGAAAAATCTTAATAAAACCCCAGGAATTGGGGTGAAGCTGGGAAGGAGCAATATTACACGACCACAGCAGGTCGGTCTCAAAAGCGGTAAAAGGAAAAGAAACGTTCAACTGACTGAAAGAGTACTCGTAAGCATAAAAGAAGGGACGCTCTCCCTCGACAGAAGTCGGAAAGCAAACTCTCTCGTCAGAGTCAGGGGCAACAAGCTCATAATCCTCCTCACGAGCGTTGTTACCAGAAATCCTATGGCACTTCCTCAGTTCAGCACAGAACTCGGCATCCACAACAGAAACACACAACAAGACAAGGGAGTCCAGCCAGTCGGACATCCCCTCAGGAACTCTGGAAGACATCTCTACGATGTTATTGCGAGAAGACATAGGGCCAACTAATCCTACAAGGAAGAAAAGAAGACGGGGTTACTAAAAACATCTCGGAGAAGGTAGAAAGCAAACTTAAATATCATACAGACGAGGCATGCAGAAAAGGAAAACCCCAAGACTCAAACCAAAAGTCTTGGGGCATCCTTTGGAGGCAGCAACAACAAAGTAAGGTCCCTGGGAAAAACCTACACCCCAATGTCTCTCGAAAAAAAAATGAAACAAGGCCTAAAGCAACAAGCATTTCATCCAGCAAGATAAAACACAAAAGTCATTAAAGCAACTATCTTTCTACAGTCTACCAGCAAAAGCACTGTCAACGTCAACAATGCCAAACAGAACAACACCAAAGATACAACCTTTTCTAGAATTAGGCAAAAAACACCATCAAAAGTACAAACAGGAAAGGCAATGACAAGCGAAAGCCCTAAAGGCATTAAGCAAAAAGCGATCATGCAGAAAATGAAGAAGCTCCAGAACACACGGCGATAAACAGGCACGACAAATGCAAAAAGATTCAAGTTTTCCAAACAAGCATGCAAGCAAAACCAAAACTTTATCATAAACCGAAGGTCAAAAAGTAAAAGAAGAAAGGAAACAGAAAGTAGAAACCAAACCTGGAAAGTTCTGAAGAAAATGGAAAGCTGGGGCAAGAAAACGTCTCTCAAAGGAAGCACCAACGGAGTACCAAAATGAAACGGCGCAGAGAAAGAGTAAGGCAAAACAGAGCAAACACAGAGGAAAAGTTAAAAACGGGAGAAGAGAGAAATGCGAAGAAGTTACGAAATGCGTGAAGAAGAAAACCCGTTTCTGGGTTTTCAAAATCAAAGTAAAAGGGCCTAGGAGAAACGGGGCAATTAATGTTAAATAAAGGCATTAAACCCTCGCACGTTTCCAAAGCGTCGATATAAAAGCGCGCGCTTTTAGAAGAAAACGTTCTCCATTCAAAAACTTCTACAAGGGGAATCGACAAAAATGCTTGAGTTCGGCCTCAAGAAGGACCGAAGTCCAGAACTCGACCTCAGGAAAGAAGACCGAGCTCAAGCAAGGGCACTGTTCATACCCTGGGTCGAGCTATCCGACTTGGGATGATTGAAGATAAAGCGACCGACCTCTTTAGGTCAGACTATCCGATCTCTTCTCAGAGAGCTCGGCCAAATCGACAAGAGAGCCCAGTAAAGGGCCCAAATGGAGGAACACGACCCAAATCCTAAGGCGGTGGTAGCGCGAAATTGTGAACAATACTTTTCACAACTCTCATAATCCCCGGACATGAACCCCAAAAACTTGGTGCTCAATACCATGGCATTACACAACTTCGCACAACTAACCTGCAAGTGCACTGGGTCATCCAAGTAATAAACCTTACGCGAGTAAGGGTCGATCCCACGGAGATTGTTAGTATGAAGCAAGCTATGGTCATCTTGTAAATCTTAGTCAGGCAAACTCAAATGGATATGGTGATAAACGCATAAAAACATAAAGATAAAGATAGAGGTACTTATGTAATTCATTGGTAGGAACTTCAGATAAGTGCATGAAGATGCCTTCCCTTCCGTCTCTCTGCTTTCCTACTGTCTTCATCCAATCCTTCTTACTCCTTTCCATGGCAAACTCATGTAGGGTTTCACCGTTGTCAGTGGCTACCTCCCATCCTCTCAGTGAAAACGTTGCCTATGCTCTGTCACAGCATGGATAATCATCTGTCGGTTCTCGGTCAGGCCGGAATAGAATCCATCGATTCTTTTGCGTCTGTCACTAACGCCCCGCCTGCTAGGAGTTTGAAGCACGTCACAGTCATTCAATCATTGAATCCTACTCGGAATACCACAGACAAGGTTAGACCTTCCGGATTCTCTTGAATGCCGCCATCAGTTCTAGCCTATACCACGAAGACTCTGATCTCACGGAATGGTTGGCTCGGTTGTCAGGCGAGCACTCGGTTGTCAGGCGATCAACCATGCATCGTGCAATCAGGAATCCAAGAGATATTCACCCAATCGAAGGTAGAACAGAGGTGGTTGTCAGTCACATGTTCATAGGTGAGAATGATGATGAGTGTCACGGATCATCACATTCATCAAGTTGAAGAACAAGTGATATCTTAGAACAAGAACAAGCGGAATTGAATGGAAGAACAATAGTAATTGCATTAATACTCGAGGTACAGCAGAGCTCCACACCTTAATCTATGGTGTGTAGAAACTCCACCGTTGAAAATACATAAGTACAGGGTTTAGGCATGGCCAAATGGCCAGCCTCCCAATGATCTAAGATAGCATAAAAGTGAAGATAGCTACCCCCCCGATATCTCAATACAATAGTAAAAGGTCCTACTTATAGAAAACTAGTAGCCTAGGGTGTACAGAGATGAGTAAAAGACATAAAAATCCACTTCCGGGCCCACTTGGTGTGTGCTTGGGCTGAGCAATGAAGCATTTTCGTGTAGAGACTCTTCTTGGAGTTAAACGCCAGCTTTAGTGCCAGTTTGGGCGTTTAACTCCCATTTTGGTGCCAGTTCCGGCGTTTAACGCTGGGATTCCTGAGGGTGACTTTGAACGCCGGTTTGGACCATCAAATCTTGGGCAAAGTATGGACTATCATATATTTCTGGAAAGCCCAGGATGTCTTCTTTCCAACGCCGTTGAGAGCGCGCCAATTGGGCTTCTGTAGCTCCAGAAAATCCGCTTCGAGTGCAGGGAGGTCAGAATCCAACAGCATCTGCAGTCCTTTTCAGTCTCTGAATCAGATTTTTGCTCAGGTCCCTCAATTTCAGCCAGAAAATACCTGAAATCACAGAAAAATACACAAACTCATAGTAAAGTCCAGAAAAGTGAATTTTAACTAAAAACTAATAAAAATATACTAAAAACTAACTAGATTATACCAAAAACATACTAAAAACAATGCCAAAAAGCGTACAAATTATCCGCTCATCACAACACCAAACTTAAATTGTTGCTTGTCCTCAAGCAACTGAAAACCAAATAAGATAAAAAGAAGAGAATATGCAATGAATCCCAAAAACATCTGTGAAGATCAGTATTAATTAGATGAGCGGGGCTTTTAGCTTTTTGCCTCTGAATAGTTTTGGCATCTCACTCTATCCTTTGAAATTCAGAATGATTGGCTTCTTTAGGAACTTAGAATCCAGATAGTGTTATTGATTCTCCTAGTAGAGTATGATGATTATTGAACATAGCTATTTATTGAGTCTTGGCTGTGGCCCAAAGCACTCTGTCTTCCAGTATTACCACCGGATACATACATGCCACAGACACATAATTGGGTGAACCTTTTCAGATTGTGACTCAGCTTTGCTAGAGTTCCCAACTAGAGGTGTCCAGGGTTCTTAAGCACACTCTTATTGCCTTGGATCACAACTTTATTTCTTTCTTTTCTCTTCTTTTTTTTTCGTTTTCTTTTCTTTTTCTTCTTTTTTCGAATTTTTTTTTTTTGAATAGCAATGCTTTTTCTTGCTTCAAGAATCATTGTAATGATTTTTTAGATCTTCAGTAACATGTCTCCTTTTTCATCATTCTTTCAAGAGCCAACATTCATGAACCACAAATTCAAGATACATATGCACTGTTTAAGCATACATTCAGAAAACAAAAATATCGCCACCACATCAAATTAATTAAACTGTTATAAAATTCAAAAATTCATGCAATTCTTTCCTTTTCAATTTAAGCACGTTTTTATTCAAGAAAGGTGATGGATTCATAGGACATTCATAACTTTAAGGCATAGACACTAAGACACTAATGATCACAAGACACAAACATAGATAAACATAAGCACTAGAATTCGAAAAACAGAAGAATAAAGAACAAGGAAATCAAAGAACGGGTCCACCTTAGTGATGGCGGCTCTTTCTTCCTCTTGAAGATCCTATGGAGTGCTTGAGCTCCTCAATGTCTCTTCCTTGTCTTTGTTGCTCCTCCCTCATGATTCTTTGATCTTCTCTAATTTCATGGAGGATGATGGAGTGTTCTTGATGCTCCACCTTTAGTTGTCCCATGTTGGAACTCAATTCTCCTAGGGAGGTGTTTAGTTGCTCCCAATAGTTTTGTGGAGGAAAGTCCATCCCTTGAGGAATCTCAGGGATTTCATGATGAGTAGGGTCTCTTGTGTGCTCCATCCTCTTCTTAGTGATGGGCTTGTCCTCATCAATGGGGATGTCTCCCTCTATGTCAACTCCAACTGAATAACAGAGGTGACAAATGAGATGAGGAAAGGCTAACCTTGCCAAGGTAGAGGACTTGTCCGCCACCTTATAGAGTTCTTGGGCTATAACCTCATGAACTTCTATTTCTTCTCCAATCATGATGCTATGGATCATGATAGCCCGATCTATGGTAACTTCGGACCGGTTGCTAGTGGGAATGATTGAGCGTTGGATGAACTCCAACCATCCTCTAGCCACGGGTTTGAGGTCATGCCTTCTCAATTGAACCGGCTTTCCTCTTGAATCTCTCTTCCATTGGGCGCCCTCTTCACATATGACTGTGAGGACTTGGTCCAACCTTTGATCAAAGTTGACCCTTCTAGTGTAAGGATGTTCATCTCCTTGCATCATAGGCAAGTTGAACGCCACCCTCACACTTTCTGGACTAAAATCCAAGTATTTCCCCCGAACCATAGTAAGATAATTCTTTGGATTCGGGTTCACACTTTGGTCATGGTTCTTGGTGATCCATGCATTGGCATAGAACTCTTGAACCATCAAGATTCCGACTTGTTGAATGGGGTTGGTAAGAACTTCCCAACCTCTTCTTCGGATCTCATGTCAGATCTCCGGATATTCACCCTTTTTGAGTGAAAAAGGGACCTCGGGGATCACCTTCTTCAAGGCCACAACTTCATAGAAATGGTCTTGATGCACCCTTGAGATGAATCTCTCCATCTCCCATGACTCGGAGGTGGAAGCTTTTGCCTTCCCTTTCCTCTTTCTAGAGGTTTCTCCGGCCTTGGATGCCCTAAATGGTTATGGAAAAACAAAAAGCAATGCTTTTACCACACCAAACTTAAAATGTTTGCTCATCCTCGAGCAAAAGAAGAAAGAAGAGAGTAGAAGAAGAAGAAATGAGGGGAAAGGGAATGGCTTTAATTTTCGGCCAAGAAGGGGAGAAGTGGTGTGTATGTTGTGTAAAAATGAAGGAGTGAAGGAGGGTTTATATAGGAGAGAGGGAGTGGAGGGTTCGGCTATTTGAGGGTGGGTTTGGGAGGGAAAGTGGTTTGAATTTGAATGGTGAGGTAGGTGGGGTTTTATGAAGGATGGATGTGAGTGGTGAAGAGAAAGATGGGATTTGATAGGTGAAGGGTTTTTGGGGAAGAGGTGTTGAGGTGATTGGTGAATGGGTGAAGAAGAGAGAGAGTGGTAGGGTAGGTGGGGATCCTGTGGGGTCCACAGATCCTGAGGTGTCAAGGAAAAGTCATCCCTGCACCAAATGGCAAACAAAATCACGTTTTTAGCCATTTCTGGCGTTAAACGCCGGGCTGGTGCCCATTTCTGGCGTTTAACGCCAGCTTCTTGCCCATTTCTGGCGTTTAACGCCAGTCTGGTGCCCCTTTCTGGCGTTAAACGCCCAGAATGGTGCCAGACTGGGCGTTAAACGCCCAACAGCTAACCTCACTGGCGTTTAAACGCCAGTGGGTGCGTCCTCCAGGGTGTGCTATTTTTCTTCCTGTTTTTCATTCTGTTTTTGCTTTTTTCATTGATTTTGTGAATTCTCATGATCATCAACCTACAAAAAAGAGAAAATAACAAAATAAAATAGATAAAATATAACATTGGGTTGCCTCCCAACAAGCGCTTCTTTAATGTCAGTAGCTTGACAGAGGACTCTCATGGAGCCTCACAGATACTCAGAGCCATGTTGGAACCTCCCAACACCAAACTTAGAGTTTGAATGTAGGGGTTCAACACCAAACTTAGAGTTTGGTTGTGGCCTCCCAACACCAAACTTAGAGTTTGACTGTGGGGGCTCTGTTTGGCTCTGTTTTGAGAGAAGCTCTTCATGCTTCCTCTCCATGATGACAGAGGGATATCCTTGAGCCTTAAACACCAAGGATTCTTCATTCACTTGAATGATCAACTCTCCTCTATCAACATCAATCACAGCCTTTGCTGTGGCTAGGAAGGGTCTGCCAAGGATGATGGATTCATCCATGCACTTCCCAGTCTCTAGGACTATGAAATCAGTAGGGATGTAATGGTCTTCAACTTTAACCAGAACATCCTCTACAAGTCCATGGGCTTGTTTTCTTGAATTGTCAACCATCTCTAGTGAGATTTTTGCAGCTTGCACCTCAGAGATCCCTAACGTCTCCATTACAGAGAGAGGCATGAGGTTTACACTTGACCCTAAGTCACACAAGGCCTTCTTGAAGGTCATGGTGCCTATGGTACAAGGTATTGAAAACTTCCTAGGATCCTGTCTCTTTTGAGGCAGTTTCTGCCTAGACAAGTTATCTAGTTCCTTGGTGAGCAAAGGAGGTTCATCCTCCCAAGTCTCATTTCCAAATAACTTGTCATTTAGCTTCATGATTGCTCCAAGGTATTTAGCAACTTGCTCCTCAGTGACATACTCAGCCTCTTCAGAGGAAGAATACTCATCAGAGCTCATGAATGGCAGAAGTAAGTCCAATGGAATCTCTATGGTCTCAGTTTGAGCCTCAGATTCCCATGGTTCCTCATTGGGGAACTCATTGGAGGTCAATGGACGTCCAGTGAGGCCCTCCTCAGTGGCGTTCACTGCCTCTTCTTCCTCCCAAAATTCGGCCATGTTGATGGCCTTGCACTCTCCTTTTGGATTTTCTTCTATATTGCTTGGGAGAGTACTAGGAGGGAGTTCAGTAATTTTCTTGCTCAGCTGACCCACTTGTCCTTCCAAATTTCTAATGGAGGACCTTGTTTCAGTCATGAAACTTTGAGTGGTTTTGATTAGATCAGAGACCATGGTTGCTAAGTCAGAGTTATTCTGCTTAGAACTCTCTGTCTGTTGCTGAGAAGATGATGGAAAAGGCTTGCTATTGCTGAACCTGTTTCTTCCACCATTATTGTTATTGAAACCTTGTTGAGGTCTCTGTTGATCCTTCCATGAGAAGTTTGGATGATTTCTCCATGAAGGATTATAGGTGTTTCTATAGGGTTCTCCCATGTAATTCACCTCTTCCATTGAAGGGTTCGCAGGATCATAAGCTTCTTCCTCAGATGAAGCTTCCTTAGTACTGCTTGGTGCATTTTGCATTCCAGACAGACTTTGAGAAATCATATTGACTTGTTGGGTCAATATTTTATTCTGAGCCAAAATGGCATTCAGAGTATCAATCTCAAGAACTCCTTTCTTCTGACTAGTCCCATTGTTCACAGGATTTCTTTCAGAAGTGTACATGAATTGGTTATTTGCAACCATTTCAATCAGTTCTTGAGCTTCAGTAGGCGTCTTCTTCAGATGAAGAGATCCTCCAGAAGAGCTATCCAAAGACATCTTGGATAGTTCAGAGAGACCATCATAGAAAATACCTATGATGCTCCATTCAGAAAGCATATCAGACGGACACTTTCTGATTAATTGTTTGTATCTTTCCCAAGCTTCATAGAGGGATTCTCCTTCCTTCTGTCTGTAGGTTTGGACTTCCACTCTAAGCTTACTCAATTTTTTGAGGTGGAAAGAACTTTGCCAAGAAGGCATTGACTAGCTTTTCCCAAGAGTCCAGACTTTCTTTAGGTTGAGAGTCCAACCATGTCCTAGCTCTGTCTCTTACAGCAAAAGGGAATAGCATAAGTCTGTAGACCTCAGGGTCAACCCCCATTAGTCTTGACTGTGTCACAAATTTGCAAGAACTCAGCTAAAAACTGATGAGGATCTTCCAATGGAAGTCCATGGAACTTGCAATTCTGTTGCATTAAAGAAACTAGTTGAGGCTTAAGCTCAAAGTTGTTTGCTCTAATGGCAGGGATAGAGATGCTTCTCCCATAGAAATCGGGAGTAGGTGCAGTGAAGTCACCCAGCACATTCCTTGCATTGTTGGCATTGTTGTTTTCGGCTGCCATGTGTTCTTTTTCTTTGAAGAATTCGGTCAGGTCCTCTAAAGAGAGTTGTGCTTTGGCTTCTCTTAGCTTTCTCTTCAAGGTCCTTTCAGGTTCAGGATCAGCTTCAACAAGAATGCCTTTGTCTTTGCTCCTGCTCATATGAAAGAGAAGAGAACAAGAAAATGTGGAATCCTCTATGTCACAGTATAGAGATTCCTTTATGTGTCAGAGGAAAAGAAGAGTAGAAGACAGAAGTAGAAAATTCGAACTTATCAAAGGAGATGGAGTTCGAATTTTGCATCAAGGGATAATGTTAGTCCATAAATAGAAGGATGTGAGAAGAAGGGAAGTGATCTTCGAAAATTAAGTAAAAAATTTGAAAACATTTTTGAAAAACATTACTTAATTTTCGAAAATGAAAGTGGGAAAGAAATAAAATGATTTTTTGAAAAAGATTTTGAAATTAGAAATCAAGAAGATTGATAAATTATTTTGAAAAAGATGTGGTTAAGAAAATATGATTAGTTTTAAAAAAGATGTGATTGAGAAGATATGATTTGAAAAACATTTTAAAAAGATTTGATTTTGAAGATTAAAAACTTGACTAACAAGAAAAGATATGATTCAAACATTAAACCTTTCTCAACAGAAAAGGCAACATACTTGAAATGTTGAATCAAATCATTAATTGATAGTAAGTATCTTTGAAAAAGGAAAGAAATTGATTTTGAAAATATATGATTGAAAAGATATAATTTGAAAAAGATTTGATTTTGAAAAACTTTGAAAACTTGAAAAAAATTTGATTTGAAAACAAATTCTTCCCCCTTTAGCCATCCTGGCGTTAAACGCCCAGAATGGTGCACATTCTGGCGTTTAACGCCCAAAACTATACCCTTTTGGGCGTTAAACGCCCAACCAAGTACCCTGGCTGGCGTTTAAACGCCAGTTTGTCCTTCTTCACTGGCCGTTTTGAACGCCCAGCTTTTTCTGTATAATTCCTCTGCTGTATGTTCTGAATCTTCAATTCTCTGTATCATTGACTTGAGAAGACACAAATTAAAAATATTTTTGGATTTTTAATAATAAGAACAAATCAAAATGCAACAAGAATTAAATAACAATGCATGCAAGACACCAAACTTAGCAGTTTGTATACTGCTGACACTAACAAAATGAGAATGCATGTGAGACACACAAAACACTCAAGTCAATTGAATGAATGCATGCAATTGACACTAAACTTAAGATGAGACACTAAACGTAAACAAGAAATTTTTGGTTTTTATGATTTTTTTTATTTTTTTTGTGTTTTTCGAAAATTAAATGGAAAAAGATATCAAAATTCTTGATGAGAATTCCAGGAATCAGTGCAATGCTAGTCTAAGACTCCGGTCCAGGAATTAGACATGGCTTCACAGCCAGCCAAGCTTTCAAAGAAAGCTTCGGTCCAAAACACTAGACATGGCCAAAGGCCAGCCAAGCCTTAGCAGATCACTGCTCCAAAAGCAAGATTGATAGAAATCAACAAGCTCTTGTGATGATAAGTTGAAACCTCGGTCCAATGAGATTAGACATGGCTTCTCAGCCAGCCAGATTTCAACAAATCATCATGAAACTCTAGAATTCATCTTCAAGAATTTCGAAAAAAAAAATACCTAATCTAAGCTACAAGATGAACCTTCAGTTGTCCAAACTGAACAATCCTTGGCACTGATGTTACCGGACCAAAAGCTTGCTCAAAACTTGAACAATCCCCGGCAACGGCGCCAAAAACTTGGTGGTGCGAAATTGTGAACAATACTTTTCACAACTCTCATAATCCCCGGACATGAACCCCAAAAACTTGGTGCTCAATACCATGGCATTACACAACTTCGCACAACTAACCAGCAAGTGCACTGGGTCGTCCAAGTAATAAACCTTATGCGAGTAAGGGTCGATCCCACGGAGATTATTAGTATGAAGCAAGCTATGGTCATCTTGTAAATCTTAGTCAGGCAAACTCAAATGGATATGGTGATAAACGCATAAAAACATAAAGATAAAGATAGAGGTACTTATGTAATTCATTGGTAGGAACTTCAGATAAGTGCATGAAGATGCCTTCCCTTCCGTCTCTCTGCTTTCCTACTGTCTTCATCCAATCCTTCTTACTCCTTTCCATGGCAAGCTCATGTAGGGTTTCACCGTTGTCAGTGGCTACCTCCCATCCTCTCAGTGAAAACGTTGCCTACGCTCTGTCACAGCATGGATAATCATCTGTCGGTTCTCGGTCAGGCCGGAATAGAATCCATCGATTCTTTTGCGTCTGTCACTAATGCCCCGCCTGCTAGGAGTTTGAAGCACGTCACAGTCATTCAATCATTGAATCCTACTCGGAATACCACAGACAAGGTTAGACCTTCCGGATTCTCTTGAATGCCGCCATCAGTTCTAGCCTATACCACGAAGACTCTGATCTCACGGAATGGTTGGCTCGGTTGTCAGGCGAGCACTCGGTTGTCAGGCGATCAACCATGCATCGTGCAATCAGGAATCCAAGAGATATTCACCCAATCGAAGGTAGAACAGAGGTGGTTGTCAGTCACATGTTCATAGGTGAGAATGATGATGAGTGTCACGGATCATCACATTCATCAAGTTGAAGAACAAGTGATATCTTAGAACAAGAACAAGCGGAATTGAATGGAAGAACAATAGTAATTGCATTAATACTCGAGGTACAGCAGAGCTCCACACCTTAATCTATGGTGTGTAGAAACTCCACCGTTGAAAATACATAAGTACAGGGTTTAGGCATGGCCGAATGGCCAGCCTCCCAATGATCTAAGATAGCATAAAAGTGAAGATAGCTACCCCCCCGATATCTCAATACAATAGTAAAAGGTCCTACTTATAGAAAACTAGTAGCCTAGGGTGTACAGAGATGAGTAAAAGACATAAAAATCCACTTCCGGGCCCACTTGGTGTGTGCTTGGGCTGAGCAATGAAGCATTTTCGTGTAGAGACTCTTCTTGGAGTTAAACGCCAGCTTTAGTGCCAGTTTGGGCGTTTAACTCCCATTTTGGTGCCAGTTCCGGCGTTTAACGCTGGGATTCCTGAGGGTGACTTTGAACGCCGGTTTGGGCCATCAAATCTTGAGCAAAGTATGGACTATCATATATTGCTGGAAAGCCCAAGATGTCTACTTTCCAACGCCGTTGAGAGCGCGCCAATTGGGCTTCTGTAGCTCCAGAAAATCCGCTTCGAGTGCAGGGAGGTCAGAATCCAACAGCATCTGCAGTCCTTTTCAGTCTCTGAATCAGATTTTTGCTCAGGTCCCTCAATTTCAGCCAGAAAATACCTGAAATCACAGAAAAACACACAAACTCATAGTAAAGTCCAGAAAAGTGAATTTTAACTAAAAACTAATAAAAATATACTAAAAACTAACTAGATTATACCAAAAACATACTAAAAACAATGCCAAAAAGCGTACAAATTATCCGCTCATCAGGCGGCCTAAGCTTATAGAGGTAACGGCGGTTCCGCTGAAGACACGCTGACCTCAACCCTAAAGATAAAGATAAGATAAGATAGCTAACTTATCTTATCCAAACAAAGGTCACGTCTCAACACTATAAATACACTGGAGCACCCAGGTATAACTCATACTCTGATTCTACTCAATACCTGCTTAATACTCTTGCTAACTTAAGCATTGGAGTCCCTTGCAGGTACCCCCCACCCTCTGGGGACACAGGATCAGCACCACCACCAAGTCCAACACATCAGTTCCGACCGCCGTACATCTGCCGGACACGTCGGCTCCGACCAACACAGAAGATCTCGTCCGAGATCGACCTACAGTTTTAGGTAACCCTCGGAACACCCCCTTCTTTCCACGTTAGTGCCTCACATTAACGGCATTAACATGACCACTAACGTGGTTGTGCTTGCCATCTACAATATTAGTGACAAAGATTAGTGTCACTAACGTTGGCCCATCATTCATTTTTCCACGTTACCATTCACGTTAGTGGTCTTAACGTGACCACTAACGTGGGCAATCTTAGCCTGATCCAGTGTTAGTGACAAAGGTGAGTGTCACTAACGTTGGCGATCTCTTCTTTATTCCACGTTAGAGTTCACATTAATTGAATTAACGTGACTCTTAACGTGGCTATGTGTGGCCTTTTGGAACGTTAGTGGTGTTTACTTTTACCACTAACGTTGGAGCTTCCCTTTCCTTCCATGTTAGTTCCCACGTTAATGTAACTATTGTAGCAACTAACATGGGTTATGATGGCATTCGAAGGCGTTATTGGTGATAACTTTTCCACTAACGCTGCAAGCTTGCTCCCATTCCACGTTAGTCGTGGTCACGTTAGTAAGACTAACGTGGCGGCTAACGTGGCTCTTCTTTACTTCCTTTGTCCTGAAATCAAACAAACAGGATGCATCAAAGCTTTGTTCCAAGTCTTGAGATCATGCATCATCCATTTTATCATTCAATTCATGCATAATTCTCATGAAATCATGTAAAGTTCACAGTGTTTGCTTGAATTACGATGTAAGTGTATTTTTACCCAAAACTTGCTTATTTATTAAGAAAATGCATGAAACTACCCTAAAACAGTAAAGAAAAGGTCAGTGAAACTGGCCAAGATACCTGGCATCAGTCAAAATGATGGAATTTTCCAAGAAACTCATTTATAGGGCACCACCCACCCCAATTGATTGAATTTTTTTTTAGAACTTGATTGAATCATACACTTTGTGGGTCATGTTTTGAGCTAAGAACACAAGCTCGCGAGATTTAAGCCTAATGGTGTGGTTACATTTTATAACCACTTATATTCTTTCTTATGTGTAATTGCTCTCTTCCTATGATTGTGACCATTGATTTGTTTAATTCGATATGTCCATCATTCCTTGTATACATGCACTTATATGATTGAGGCCATTATTTCATTAGCTCACTTACCTAAATAGCCTACATTTTACACGCCATTGTTAACCAAATTTGAGCCTATGCTTAACCCAATTGTTCTTTATTGTAGCACATTACAAGCCTAAAGTGAAAAACAATAAAAGTCCCTTGTTTGGATCTTTGATTAGATTAGGCTAGTGATGAGTATTTATTATTCAAGTTTGGGGAGATTTGGGAATATTGGTTGGGATAAAAGGGTGTATTTTATATCTCCATATTTGGGAATTAGGTGCGTGCTCATGTATAGATTGAATGTGTTGACCTTATGCATTGATGTTCTTGTACATATCTCTTTCTAAAAAAATAAATAAATAAATTTAATTTAATTTCTGAAAAGAAAGAAAAGGAAGAAAAGCAATAATCAGGGAACAAAAATGCCCCAAGGAGAAGTTTAATAAAATCAATGCATGAGTGTTGTAATTGAAGAAAAAAAATGCATGAGTATGTGAAAAGTGAAGAATGGGTAGTTAGGTTAGCACATAATTGTATAGGTTATTATATAGGTTAGGTGGGAAGTCTAAGCTAATTAAGGATTCAAATTTTAGTCCACTTAACCATATGTGACCCTACCTTGACACTAACCCCATTACAACCTTATGGAAAGCCCTCATGGTGATTGTATGCATGCATTGAATGATTGTTGATTGTTAGATGAAGAACAAATCTTGGAAAGCATGATTAGAGGAGAATTGAGCGAATCAACCCCTAAACACTTGATTGACTAGAGCGGATACACATCCAGTGAGGGTTCGATTGCTCAATTACATGTTTCCACCATGATTGCTCAAAAGAGTAGCGTTCCGAGGGTTACCTAAAACTGTAGGTCAATCTCAGACGAGATCTGCGGTGGTGGCCGGAGCTGTCGTGTCTGACTTGTTTGACCTAGTGGCTAGAGCTATTGATCCTTCGTCACCGGACGGTGGTGGTACCTGCAAGAGACTTCGATGCTTAAGTTAGCACGGGCTTTAAGTAGGTTTTTTTAGTAGAATCATAGTATGAGTTATACTTGGGTGCTCTAGTGTATTTATAATAGTATGGAGTGACCTTTCTGTAGATAAGATAATTATCTTATCTTATCTTTGAGTGAAGTCATCTTATCTTTAGGGGGATCCGCCTTTATTTTTTCTAGGCTTTAGCTGCCTTTAGATTTGGGCCGGGTTCCTTCGTTTGTGCCTTCTTTGGGCTTCTCGGTTGATTTGGCTGAGCTCTTTGAGAAGAGGTCGGATAATCCTGACCTAAAAAGGTCGGTCGACTTGTTGTTAATTAGCTCGGGTCATAGAGCTCGACCTTGGGCATGAACAGCGCCCCTGCTTGAGTTCGGTCTTTCTTTTGAGGTCGTGTCTTCATTAGAAATTCGAGCTCGAGCATTTTGTGGTTCTGTTGATCCCATTTTGTATAGCTCCTATTGTTGAATGCGGAGTGGTTTCCTTTAATTGTATTGTGCGCTGCGCTTTCCTAGGGAACGTGCAAAGGCTTTTAAGGACTCATTAATTTTCTTTTGCCATTTTCTTTTTTCCCTCTTTCTTATTTCATTTTTTAATTTTCGAGGCTTTTTTCAGTTTTCTCTTCCCTTGTTCACTGTAACTTCTTTTCTTCTCCTTACCCTTTCCGTTTTTTGCATCTTCGCACTTCCCTCTCCTTTTGCTCCAAAGGTGTTTTTGCTGGTGTTGTTTCGGCTGCTTGCTTCAATCTTCGATCAGTTTATCGTCTTCTTCTTTTCTACAGGTTGGTCTTTCTTCTTCTCTCTCTTTTTTGCTTTCTACCCCGTTCTTTCCATGTTTGCTTTGTTCTGATTTTCAAAAAGTTTTGATCTTGCTTGGGTTCATATTGAAAAGCTTGCATATTTCTGTGTTTGTTGCATCTGATCATCGTTGTAATGTGTGCTCTGATGGTTTCTTTGATTTGCATGAATCGCTATTTTGTCTGAGAAGGATTTCGATCCTTTTCTGTTTGTTGCTTGAAGTAGTGAACTGTTGACTTAGAAAAGGCTGGATCTTTGGTAATTTCTTTTGACGTTTGATGGTTTGCTTGTTTTTGTACGGCATGGGTAATCTCCTTTAGGTGTTTTATCATTAGCCTTTGCTGATAAACTGTGGAAAGGATATCAACTTTGATGACTTTTTCGTGAATTGTGAGTTTCTTTATGGAGTGTTGTCGTCTATTGAGAGATGTCTTGGCATAGAATGTAGATTTCCCTCTTTTCCTGGGTTCTTTTTGTTATTGCCCCCAAAGGGTGCCCCTGGGCCTTGCTGTAGGTCCTGGGGTCTTGCCTTTTTACTTCTTCTTATATCTGTATGTTTTTGTCCAAGCTATCTCTATTTTTGTCCTGAGCTATTTTCTTGATTTGCCCGAGCTTGTTTGATTAGTAACCCATTTTTCCTTTTTCTCACTTGTCGGACTAGTTGACCCATGTCTTCTCGCAAAAACATTGTCGAGACATCCACCAAAGTCCCCGAGGGCATGTCTGACTAGCTGGACTCCCTTGTTTTTTATGTGTGTTTCAGTGGTTAATTCTGAGTACTGCGTTCAGCTTAGGAGACATCACATGATTTGTAGTAGTAGAGATCAAGAGAAGAATTACGATTTGATAGCGCCTGACCCTGATTCACGTGGAATGTCCCTTCTTTTACGCTTATAACTACTTTTTCAGCCAAATGAACATTACCATTCCTTTTACTTAGACCAATTTGTTGTGGTCCTGTAATGTAGCTCCATCCCAACTCCATCCGAACTCGTGGGGTTTCATAAAGATCTTTCAGTTGTTGTGTCAGGAATTAGATGTCCGACCTTCTCACACTCTCTTTCTTTATCTTTTTGTCTTGACAAAGCCTGGGATAGCTAAGAAGAAGGCCACCTGGATTTCTTTCTGAGCCGCTCAAGGAAAAAAAGTTTTTTCTATGTATGATGAGTCCTTTAGGGATTTTAAGAACTATTTTTTCAAGGTCCGAGCTGTTGAAGGAGCTCGGCCTTTCTTCTTGGAGTAGTACAATGAGCTGGCCTTCCCCTTAAGCTGGCAAAAGAATGTGGTAGTTTCTAGATATTCGTGGGATATGTTGGATGAGGTCAAGCAGGCCTTTGTGTGTGTGTTGGAGGAGAATTGGGGGGAACCTCCCCATCTCGACACAAAGAAGTTTTTAGGGGACCCCTCACTTCTCCGAGCTGAATTGGGTAGTTTGCCGATTTCTTTGCTAGCTTTTTTTCGTTTTGTTTTATTATTTTGTTTTGTCAATCCATCACTTTCTTATTTACAATTTTGGTTTTTGCTGTGTTTTCAGAGATGGTAAAGACTAATGATTCCATGAAGGCCTTTAAGTAAGCGAGGAAAGCAACCGCGGCTCAAAATATCTCAGCCTGGGCTACAGGGAAGGTTCTTCTCAGGTTTCTCCTAAGAAACTGTCCTCTAGCGGCCTTGGGCCGAGGAAGGTTATCTCTACTCCTCAGGTCTATTTGGTTGATCCTCCCCGATCAACTTCTGGTGTTACCTCTTCTCCTACTGCCGGCCCTCCACCAAAAAGACAGAGAGCTGTTGAATCCTTTGATTTGGATGCCCCTGACTTTGATG
Organism: Arachis hypogaea; assembly: GCF_003086295.3. Classification (NCBI taxonomy): domain Eukaryota; kingdom Viridiplantae; phylum Streptophyta; class Magnoliopsida; order Fabales; family Fabaceae; genus Arachis; species Arachis hypogaea. The sequence goes on from NC_092040.1 coordinate 77,288,084, forward strand.
TTGTAGGGTTTGTTGACAATCAAATTGCTCCTTATGGCCGACTTCCTACAGATGATGTGTCCATTCTTCGCCATCTGGACTTTTTTATTCGAAGTAGCGTTAAGATGGCGCACTTGGGAGCAGCCTTATTCCGGACCGCTCAGGATGTTTTGGTTTATGCAACGGAGGCCTTTATAGAGGAGGCCAAGTGATGAGCGGATAACTTGTATGCTTTTTGGCATTGTTTTTAGTATGTTTTTAGTATGATCTAGTTAGTTTTTAGTATATTTTTATTAGTTTTTAGCTAAAATTCACTTTTCTGGACTTTACTATGAGTTTGTGTGTTTTTCTGTGATTTCAGGTATTTTCTGGTTGAAATTGAGGGTCCTGAGCAAAAATCTGATTCAGAGACCAAAAAGGACTGCAGATGCTGTTGGATTCTGACCTCCCTGCACTCGAAGCGGATTTTCTGGAGCTACAGAAGCCCAATTGGTGCGCTCTCAACGGTATTGGAAATTAGACTTCCTGGGCTTTCCAGCAATATATGATAGTCCATACTTTGCCCAAGATTTGATGGCCCAAACCGGCGCTCAAAGTCACCCTCAGAAATTCCAGCGTTAAACGCCGGAACTGGCATAAAACTTGGAGTTAAACGCCCAAACTGGCATGAAAGCTGGCGTTTAACTCCAGAAAAGGTCTCTACACGAAAATGTTTCATTGCTCAGCCCAAGCACACACCAAGTGGGCCCGAAAGTGGATTTTTATGTCATTTACCCATTTCTGTAAACCTTAGGATACTAGTTTACTATTAATAGGATCTTTTGACTTTGTATCAGTACCTCATGACACTTTACACGTTTTCTTTGTGTACTTTCCACGGCATGAGTCTCTAAACCCCATGGTTGGGGGTGAGGAGCTCTGCTGTGTCTTGATGGATTAATGCAATTACTACTGTTTCTCATTCAATCATGCTTGCTTCCATTCTAAGATAACACTTGTTCTTAATCCGGATGAATGTGATGATCCGTGACAATCATCATCATTCTCAACTATGAACGTGTGCCTGACAACCACCTCCGTTCTACCTTAGATTAAGTAGTTATCTCTTGGATTCTTTAATCGGAATCTTCGTGGTATAAGCTAGAATTGATGGCGGCATTCAAGAGGATCCGGAAGGTCTAAACCTTGTCTGTGGTATTCTGAGTAGGATTCAATGATTGAATGACTGTGACGAGCTTCAAACTCCTGAAGGCGGGGCGTTAGTGACAGACGCAAAAGAATCACTGGATTCTATTCCGGCCTGATTGAGAACCGACAGATGAATTCCGCGTGCTGTGACAGAGCATATGCAATCGTTTTCACTGAGAGGATGGGAGGTAGCCATTGACAACGGTGAAACCCTACATACAGCTTGCCATGGAAGGAGACTTGCGTGTTTGAAGAAGAAGACAGTAGGAAAGCAGATATTCAGAAGATGGAGCATCTCCAAACCTCAACCTATTCCCCATTACTGCAAAACAAGTAATCATTTCATGTTCTTTTGCTTTTCACAAACAATCCTGATAATTTCTGATATCCTGACTAAGATTTACAAGATAACCATAGCTTGCTTCAAGCCGACAATCTCCGTGGGATCGACCCTTGCTCACGCAAGGTATTACTTGGACGACCCAGTGCACTTGCTGGTTAGTTGTGCGGAGTTGCAAAAGTGTGATTGCAATTTCGTGCACCAAGTTTTTGGCGCCGTTGCCGGGGATTGTTGAGTTTGGACAACTGACGGCTTATCTTGTTGCTTAGATTAGGACTGTTTTATTTTTTTTGTTGGTTTAGAGTCTTTTAGTTGAGTCTAGTTTCATATTTTAAGTTTGGTGTCCATTGCATGCTTTTGCCTTTCTTTTAATTTTCGATTTTTGCATGTTCTTAGTCCCTTTTTGATTCATAAAAATTCTACGTTTGGTGTCCTCTTTGTGTTTTTCCCTTAAAAATTTTCGAAAAATTTGAGTTTGATTTTCTAAAATTTTAAGTTTGGTGTCTTTTTGTGTTTTTCTCTTTCCTCTTTTCAAAAATCAAATCTTTTTCATAAAAATTTTTCAATCAAATCTTTCTAATTGCTATTTTCAAAATCTTTTTAATTAACTAATTGATTCAGTTCTCAATTTGCTTTTATCTTATTTTCTTTTTGATTTTCGAATTTTTATTTTAATTTTATTTTGTTTTATTCTATTTTTTTTCGTAAATTCAAAAAAAAAAAAACAAACAAAATTTATCTCTTTGCAATCATTATCATTTCCCTTTTGTCCATTATGGACTTAAGTGGGATCAATCAGTCCAAAAGGACCCTGGGGTCATATGCTAACCCCATTACAGCTGCATTTGGGAGTAGCATCTGTACACCTCCCATCAAAGCAAGCAGCTTTGAACTAAATCCTCAACTCATTATCATAGTGCAGCAAAACTGCCAGTATTCCGGTCTTCCACAGGAAGAACCTACTGAGTTTCTGGCACAGTTTTTACAAATTGCTGACACAGTACATGATAAAGAGGTAGATCAGGATGTCTACAGACTATTACTGTTCCCATTTGCTGTAAAAGATCAAGCTAAAAGGTGGTTGAATAACCAACCTACAGCAAGCATAAAGACATGGAAACAGTTGTCAGACAAATTCCTGAATCATTTTTACCCTCCAAAAAGGATGACACAGTTAAGGCTGGACATCCAAGGCTTTAAACAAGAAGATAATGAATCCCTTTATAATGCCTGGGAGAGGTATAGAGGTATGCTAAGGAAATGTCCCTCTGAAATGTTTTCAGAGTGGGTACAGTTAGACATTTTCTACTATGGGCTTACAGAAAAAGCTCAGATGTCTTTAGACCACTCAGCTGGTGGATCTATACACATGAGGAAGACAATTGAAGAAGCTCAAGAGCTCATAGACACTGTTGCTAGAAATCAATATTTGTACTCTGGCAATGAGTTCTCTCCAAAAGAGGAAGTCAGGGCAGTAGCCACTGATCCTAATCCTCAAAAACAGATGATTGAGCTTAGTCAACAAATGCTCCTGATGACAGAACAGTTAGCAGACTTTAAAGAGACGCTCTATGAAACTAAAGTTGCTAACAAGAGCATAGAACTGCAGTTGAATCAAGCAAAACGGCAATTATCTAAACAGATAACAGAAGAATGTCAAGCAGTTCAATTGAGGAGTGGGAAGACCCTGAATAACATCGCTCAGAAGAGCAAAAAGCCAAACAAGGAACAATTGATAGAGGACAACCAAACTACTGTGCAAAATCCCTCTGAGGACAGTAAGAGCCCAGAGAGGAATATCATTGGCGTTCAAACGCCAGAAAGGGAAGGAAACCTGGCGTTAAACGCCCATTCCTTGCCCAGTTCTGGCGTTCAAACGCCAGAAAATGGGGAAAAGTTGGCGTTAAACGCCCATTTTCCACCCAATCCTGGCGTTCAGACGCCTAAGGGGGATCAGACACCTGAAAGTGCTGACAGTAATCCCTCTAACAAGGCTTCTTCAACCACTTCTGTAAGGAATAAACCTGCAGCATCTAAGGTTGAAGAATATAAAGCCAAAATGCCTTATCCTCAAAAACGCCGCCAAGCGGAACAGGATAAGCAATTTGCCCGCTTTGCAGACTATCTAAGGACTCTTGAAATAAAGATTCCGTTTGCAGAGGCACTTGAGCAAATACCTTCTTATGCTAAGTTCATGAAAGAAATCTTAAGTCATAAGAAGGATTGGAGAAAAACTGAAAAAGTGTTTCTCACTGAAGAATGCAGTGCAGTCATATTAAAAAGCTTACCAGAAAAGCTTCAAGATCCAGGAAGCTTTATGATACCATGCACATTAGAAGGTGCTTGCACCAAGACAGCCCTATGTGATCTTGGAGCAAGCATCAATCTGATACCTGCATCCACTATCAGAAAGCTTGGGTTGACTGGAGAAGTCAAACCAACCCGGATATGCCTCCAACTTGCTGATGGCTCCATTAAATACCCATCAGGCATAATTGAGGACATGATTGTCAAGGTTGGGCCATTTGCCTTTCCAACTGACTTTGTGGTGCTGGAAATGGAGGAGCACAAGAGTGCAACTCTCATTCTAGGAAGACCCTTCCTAGCAACTGGACGAACTCTCATTGATGTACAAAAAGGGGAAGTAACCTTGAGAGTTAATGAGGATGAGTTCAAGTTGAATGCTGTAAAAGCTATGCAGCATCCAGACACACCAAATGACTGCATGGGCGCTGACATTATTGACTCTCTGGTAGAAGAGATCAATATGGCTGAAAGCCTAGAATCAGAGCTTGAGGACATCTTCAAAGATGCTCAACCTGATCAAGAAGAACTAGAGGAGGCAAAGGAATTTTCGAAAATTCCTCAGGAGGAGGATAAGCCTCCCAAACCTGAACTCAAACCACTACCACCATCCCTGAAATATGCATTTCTGGGAGGGGGTGAAACTTTTCCAGTGATTATAAGCTCTGCTTTAAATTCACAGGAAGAGGAAGCACTGATTCAAGTGCTAAGGACACACAAGACAGCTCTTGGGTGGTCCATAAGTGATCTTAAGGGCATTAGCCCAGCTAGATGCATGCACAAGATCCTGTTAGAGGATAATGCCAAACCAGTGGTCCAACCACAGAGGAGGCTAAATCCTGCCATGAAGGAGGTGGTGCAGAAAGAGGTCACTAAATTACTAGAGGCTGGGATTATTTATCCTATTTCTGATAGCCCCTGGGTGAGCCCTGTCCAAGTTGTTCCCAAAAAGGGGGGCATGACAGTGGTTCATAATGAAAAAAATGAACTGGTTCCTACAAGGACAGTCACAGGGTGGCGCATGTGTATTGACTACAGAAGGCTCAATACAGCCACCAGAAAGGATCATTTTCCTTTACCATTCATAGACCAAATGCTAGAAAGACTAGCTGGCCATGATTATTACTGCTTTTTGGATGGCTATTCAGGCTACAACCAAATTGCAGTAGACCCTCAGGACCAAGAGAAAACAGCATTCACTTGCCCTTCTGGCGTGTTTGCCTACAGGAGGATGCCTTTTGGTCTGTGCAATGCACCTGCAACCTTTCAGAGGTGCATGCTCTCTATCTTCTCAGATATGGTAGAGAAATTTCTGGAAGTCTTCATGGATGACTTCTCAGTATATGGAGACTCATTCAGCTCTGGTGCACGAAATTGCAATCACACTTTTTGCAACTCCGCACAACTAACCAGCAAGTGCACTGGGTCGTCCAAGTAATACCTTGCGTGAGCAAGGGTCGATCCCACGGAGATTGTCGGCTTGAAGCAAGCTATGGTTATCTTGTAAATCTTAGTCAGGATATCAGAAATTATCAGGATTGATTGTGAAAAACAAAAGAACATGAAATGGTTACTTGTTTTGCAGTAATGGAGAATAGGTTGAGGTTTGGAGATGTTCCATCTTCTGAATCTCTGCTTTCCTACTGTCTTCTTCTTCAAACACACAAGGCTCCTTCCATGGCAAGCTGTATGCAAGGGTTTCACCGTTGTCAGTGGCTACCTCCCATCCTCTCAGTGGAAATGTTCAACGCACCCTGTCACGGCACGGCTATCCATCTGTCGGTTCTCAATCAGGCCGGAATAGAATCCAGTGATTCTTTTGCGTCTGTCACTAACGCCCCGCCTGCTAGGAGTTTGAAGCACGTCACAGTCATCCAATCATTGAATCCTACTCAGAATACCACAGACAAGGTTTAGACCTTCCGGATCCTCTTGAATGCCGCCATCAGTTCTAGCTTATACCACGAAGATTCCGGTTAAAGAATCCAAGAGATAACTACTTAATCTAAGGTAGAACGGAGGTGGTTGTCAGACACACGTTCATAGTTGAGAATGATGATGATTGTCACGGATCATCACATTCATCCGGGTTAAGAACACGTATTATCTTGGAATGGAAGCAAGCATGATTGAATAAGAAACAGTAGTAATTGCATTAATTCATCAAGACACAGCAGAGCTCCTCACCCCCAACCATGGGGTTTAGAGACTCATGCCGTGGAAAGTACACAAAGAAATGTGTAAAGTGTCATCCGGTACAGATACAATGTCAAAAGATCCTATTAATAGTAAACTAGTAACCTAGGGTATACAGAAATGAGTAAATGACGTAAAAATCCACTTCTGGGTCCACTTGGTGTTTGCTTGGGCTGAGCATTGAAGCATTTTCGTGTAGAGACCTTTTCTGGAGTTAAACGCCAGCTTTTATGCCAGTTTGGGTGTTTAACTCCAAGTTTTATGCCAGTTCCAGCGTTAAACGCTGGAATTTCTGAGGCTGTTTTGCAACGTCGGTTTGGGCCATCAAATCTCGGGCAAAGTATGGACTATTACATTGCTGGAAAGCCCAGGATGTCTACTTTCCAATGCCGTTGAGAGCGCGCCAATTGGGCTTCTATAGCTCCAGAAAATCCACTTCGAGTGCAGGGAGGTCAGAATCCAACAGCATCTGCAGTCCTTTTTGGTCTCGGAATCAGATTTTTGCTCAGGACCCTCAATTTCAGCCAGAAAATACCTGAAATCACAGAAAAACACACAAACTCATAGTAAAGTCCAGAAAAGTGAATTTTAGCTAAAAACTAATAAAAATATACTAAAAACTAACTAGATTATACCAAAAACATACTAAAAACAATGCCAAAAAGCGTATAAATTATCCGCTCATCACAACACCAAACTTAAATTGTTGCTTGTCCCCAAGCAACGGAAAATCAAAATAGGATAAAAAGAAGAGAATATACTATAGACTCCAAAATATCAAGGAAACATAGCTCCAATTAGATGAGCGGGACTAGTAGCTTTTTGCCTCCGAACAGTTTTGGCATCTCACTCTATCCTTTGAGGTTCAAAATGATTGGCATCTATAAGAACTCAGAACTCAGATAGTGTTATTGATTCTCCTAGTTAAGCATAATGATTCTTGAACATAGCTAGTGTATGAGTCTTGGCTGTGGCCCAAAGCACTCTGTCTTCCAGTATTACCACCGGATACATACATGCCACAGACACATAATTGGGTGAACCTTTTCAGATTGTGACTCAGCTTTGCTAAAGTCCCCAATTAGAGGTGTTCAGGGTTCTTAAGCACACTCTTGTTGCCTTGGATCACAACTTTATTTCTTTCTTTTTCTTCTCTTTTTTTTTCTTTCTTTTTTTTATTAATTTTTTTTCTCACTGCTTTTTCTTGCTTCAAGAATCAATCTAATGATTTTTTAGATCCTCAATAACAGTTTTCTTTTTCCTCATTCTTTCAAGAGCCAACAATTTTAACATTCTCAAAACAACAAATTCAAGAGACATATGCACTGTTCAAGCATTCATTCAGAAAACAAAAAGTAATGTCACCACATCAATATAATTCAACTAGTTTCAAGGATAAATTTCGAAATCCTGTACTTCTTGTTCTTTTGTGATTAAAGCATTTTTCATTTAAGAGAGGTGATGGATTCATAGGACATTCATAGCTTTAAGGCATAAAATGAGACTAAAAAAATAAAAATAAAAATAGAAAACAAAACAAAAGAAAAAAACGCAAAAACATAGGCTCCTAATGATAGAGGTTTTCACAGAGTTAGGACTCAACAACCTTGATTTTGAGAAGTGGATGCTCCCTCAACTTGAGAGGAGAGCTTTTGGCGTTTCAGCTCTTGGAGTTCACGCCCCTGCTTCTCTTGTTCCTTCAGCAATTTGCAGAGCATGCAGTTCTGATTCTGCTGTTCTTCCTTCAGTTGCTCCATAGTCTCTTGCAACTTGGTGATAGATGCTTCTAGGCTGGTCCAGTAGTCAATTCTTGGGAATTCAGGGAGGAATTCCTGCGCCCTCCTCTTGATAGAGTTGTCTTGCATTTGGCCTTCCATTGACTTCTTGGTGATTGGGTGTTCAATGGGTATGAACTCATCTACTCCCATCTTCACCCCAGCCTCTTTACAGAGCAACGAAATCAAGCTTGGGTAAGCCAACTTGGCTTCAGTGGAATTCTTATTTGCAATTGTGTAGATCTCACAAGCAATCACATGGTGAACCTCCACTTCTTTTCCAAGCATAATGCAATGAATCATCACTGCCCTCTTGATGGTGACCTCAGAACGGTTGCTAGTGGGCAATATGGAACGCCCAATAAAGTCTAGCCAACCTCTTGTAATTGGTTTGAGGTCTCCCCTCTTGAGTTGGTTTGGGACACCCCTTGAATTGGTTATCCACTTAGTTCCAGGGAGACATATGTCCTCTAGAACTTGATCCAACCCTTTATCTGCTCTCACCATCCTTCTATTGAAGGAATCAGGATCATCTTGCAGTTGAGGTAGTTTGAAGATTTCTCTTATTTTGTCCAGATGGAAGTACATAACTTTCCCTCTGACCATGGTTCTGTAGGTATGGTAGGCAGTTCCAGTCATTCTTTACTTATCTGTTAGCCACAGATTTGAGTAGAATTCCTGAACCATGTTCCTTCCAACCTTTATTTCAGGATTGGTCAGAACTTCCCATCCTCTATTTCGAATTTGTTCTTGGATCCCCGGATATTCATCTTCTTTCAGATCAAATTTAACTTCCGGGATCACTGACCTCAGACCCATTATTTTGTGATAATGGTCTTCATGTTCTTTGGTTAAGAACTTCTCTTGATTCCAAAGGTTCTTTGGATTATTCTCTTTCTTTCCTCTTAAATTGGTTTGTTTTCCCTTAGGAGCCATGATCTTGATGAATCTTGGCTTAGTGATCACGGAAAAGCACACCAAACTTAGAGGTTTGCTTGTCCTCAAGCAAAAGAAAGGAAAGAAGAAGAGAGAGAGGAAGAGGAAATTCGAATGGTGTGGTGGGAAGAGGGAGCCAAACGTGTATTTATAAGGTGGGGAGGGGAGTTTTCGAAAAAAAAAAGAGATTTGAAAAGAGATTTGAGAAGATATGGAAAGAAATTGAGAGAAAGGTGAGTTTTTTTGAACAAAATTTGGGAATGATTTGAAAGATTTGAAAATTTGAAAGTGAATGATGAGAGATTGAGATGTGTTTTTGTAGAAAAATATGGGAGAGAAAAGGAAAGTTTGAAAAAATCTGAGTTGAAAACGAAATTGTGGTCCCCCCACCTTTCTGGCGTTAAACGCCCAGAATGGCACCCATTCTGGCGTTTAACGCCCATTTGGTGCCCCTTTTGGGCGTTTAACGCCCAGCCAGGTGCCCTGGCTGGCGTTAAACGTCAGAAATCCTTTATCACTGGGCATTTTTCAGAACACCCAGGATGCTGCACACCTGGCGTTAAACGCCCAGAATGGTGCCCATTCTGGCGTTTAACGCCCAAAATGGCACCATTCCTGGCGTTAAACGCCCAGAATGGTACCCATTCTGGCGTTTAACGCCCAAAATGCCCCTTACTGGCGTTTTTTCGCCAGTAAGCTCTTTTTCTCTGCTTTTTGAGCTGAATCCTTCTGTAACTCTGTGAATTCCTTCATTTTTGATACTTGCCTCTGTAAGAACAATTCATACAACTTCCTAATGACTGGGTTGCCTCCCAGCAAGCGCTTCTTTACTGTCTTTAGCTGGACTTTCACTGAGAATCACTCAAGTCTCAGTTTTGAGCATTCCTGCTCAAAGTTGCCTTTAAGATAATGCTTGATTCTCTGTCCATTAACAATGAACTTCTTGTCAGAATCAATATCCTGAAGCTCAACATATCCATATGGTGACACTCCTGTAATCACATACGGACCCCTCCACCGGGATTTGAGTTTTCCTGGAAACAGTCTGAGCCTAGAGTTGAAGAGCAGGACTTTTTGTCCTGGCTCAAAGACTCTGGTTGACAACTTCTTGTCATGCCATTTCTTTGCCTTTTCCTTATAAATTTTTGCATTTTCAAAGGCATTGAGTCTGAACTCCTCTAGCTCATTTAGCTGGAGCAGTCTTTTTTCACCAGCTAACTGTGCATCCATGTTTAGGAATCTGGTTGCCCAGTAGGCTTTATGTTCCAGTTCCATAGGCAAATGACAGGCTTTACCATACACCAGTTGGTATGGAGAGGTTCCTATAGGAGTCTTGAATGCTGTTCTGTATGCCCACAGAGCATCATCCAAGCTCTTTGTCCAATCCTTTCTTCGGGCTATCACAGTCCGTTCCAGGATTCTCTTTAGTTCTCTGTTAGAGACTTCAGCTTGCCCATTTGTCTGTGGATGATACGGAGTTGCCACTTTGTGACTAATTCCATATCTAACCATAGCAGAGTATAGCTGTTTATTGCAGAAATGAGTTCCCCCGTCACTGATTAGCACTCTGGGAACGCCAAACCTGCTGAAAATGTTTTTCTGGAGGAATTTCAGTACGGTCTTGGTATCATTAGTGGGTGTAGCAATTGCTTCTACCCACTTAGATACATAGTCCACTGCCACCAGAATGTAAGTGTTTGAGTATGATGGTGGGAATGGCCCCATGAAGTCAATTCCCCATACATCAAACAATTCTATCTCTAATATCCCTTGTTGAGGCATGGCATATCCATGAGGCAAGTTACCAGCTCTTTGGCAACTGTCACAGTTACGCACAAACTCTTGGGAATCTTTATAGAGAGTAGGCCAGTAGAAGCCACATTGGAGGACTTTAGTGGATGTTCGCTCACTTCCAAAATGTCCTCCATACTGTGATCCATGGCAATGCCATAGGATCCTTTGTGCTTCTTCTCTGGGTACACATATGCGGATCACTCCGTCAGCACATCTCTTAAAGAGATATGGTTCATCCCAGAGGTAGTACTTGGCATCTGAAATTAGTTTCTTTCTTTGCACTCTACTGTACTCCTTGGGTATGAACCTCACAGCTTTATAATTTGCAATATCTGCAAACCATGGAGCTTCCTGAATGGCAAAGAGTTGCTCATCTGGGAAAGTCTCAGAGATCTCAGTAGAAGGGAGGGACGCCCCAGCTACTGGTTCTATTCGGGACAGATGATCAGCTACTTGGTTCTCTGTCCCTTTTCTGTCCCTTATTTCTATATCAAACTCTTGCAGAAGCAACACCCATCTTATAAGCCTGGGTTTTGAATCCTGCTTTGTGAGTAAGTATTTAAGAGCAGCATGGTCAGTATACACAATCACTTTGGATCCCACTAGATATGATCTAAACTTGTCAATGGCATAGACCACTGCAAGTAACTCTTTTTCTGTGGTTGTGTAATTCTTCTGTGCGTCATTTAGAACACGGCTGGCATAATAAATGACGTGCAGAAGCTTGTTATGCCTCTGTCCCAACACTGCACCAATGGCATGGTCACTGGCATCACACATTAATTCAAATGGCAGTGCCCAATCTGGTGCAGAGATAACTGGTGCTGTGACCAGCTTAGCTTTCAGGGTCTCAAATGCTTGCAGACACTGTGTGTCAAACACAAATGGTGTGTCAGCAGCTAACAGGTTACTCAGAGGTTTTGCAATTTTCGGAAAATCCTTTATAAACCTTCTGTAGAATCCTGCATGCCCCAGAAAGCTTCTGATTGCCTTAACATTGGCAGGTGGTGGTAATTTTTCAATTACCTCTACCTTTGCCTTATCCACCTCTATTCCCCTGCTTGAAATTTTGTGCCCAAGGACAAACCCTTCAGTCACCATAAAGTGACATTTCTCCCAGTTTAAGACCAGGTTAGTCTCTTGGCACCTTTTCAAGACAAGTGCTAGGTGATTAAGACAGGAGCTAAATGAGTCTCCATATACTGAAAAGTCATCCATGAAGACTTCCAGAAATTTCTCTACCATATCTGAGAAGATAGAGAGCATGCACCTCTGAAAGGTTGCAGGTGCATTGCACAGACCAAAAGGCATTCTCCTGTAGGCAAACACGCCAGAAGGGCAAGTGAATGCTGTTTTCTCTTGGTCCTGAGGATCTACTGCAATTTGGTTGTAGCCTGAATAGCCATCCAAAAAGCAGTAATAATCATGGCCAGCTAGTCTTTCTAGCATTTGGTCTATGAATGGTAAAGGAAAATGATCCTTTCTGGTGGCTGTATTGAGCCTTCTGTAGTCAATACACATGCGCCACCCTGTGACTGTCCTTGTAGGAACCAGTTCATTTTTTTCATTATGAACCACTGTCATGCCTCCCTTTTTGGGAACAACTTGGACAGGGCTCACCCAGGGGCTATCAGAAATAGGATAAATAATCCCAGCCTCTAGTAATTTAGTGACCTCTTTCTGCACCACCTCCTTCATGGCAGGATTTAGCCTCCTCTGTGGTTGGTCCACTGGTTTGGCATTATCCTCCAATAGGATCTTGTGCATGCATCTAGCTGGGCTAATACCCTTAAGATCACTTATGGACCACCCAAGAGCTGTCTTGTGTGTCCTTAGCACTTGAATCAGTGCTTCCTCTTCCTGTGAATTTAAAGCAGAGCTTATAATTACTGGAAAAGTGTCACCCTCTCCCAGAAATGCATATTTCAGGGATGGTGGTAGTGGTTTGAGTTCAAGCTTGGGAGGCTTATCCTCCTCCTGAGGAATTTTCGAAAATTCCTTTGCCTCCTCTAGTTCTTCTTGATCAGGTTGAGCATCCTTGAAGATGTCCTCAAGCTTTGATTCTAGGCTTTCAGCCATATTGATCTCTTCTACCAAGCAGTCAATAATGTCAGTGCTCATGCAGTCATTTGGTGTATCTGGATGCTGCATAGCTTTTACAACATTCAACTTGAACTCATCCTCATTGACTCTCAAGGTGACTTCCCCTTTTTGTACATCAATGAGAGTTCGTCCAGTTGCTAAGAAGGGTCTTCCTAGAATGAGAGTTGCACTCTTGTGCTCCTCCATTTCCAGCACTACAAAGTCAGTTGGAAAGGCAAATGGCCCAACCTTGACAATCATGTCCTCTATTATGCCTGATGGATATTTAATGGAGCCATCAGCAAGTTGGAGGCATATCCGGGTTGGTTTGACTTCTCCAGTCAACCCAAGCTTTCTGATAGTGGATGCAGGTATTAGATTGATGCTTGCTCCAAGATCACACGGGGTTGTCTTGGTGCAAGCACCTTCTAATGTGCATGGTATCATAAAGCTTCTTGGATCTTGAAGCTTTTCTGGTAAGCTTTTTAGAATGACTGCACTGCATTCTTCAGTGAGAAACACTTTTTCAGTTTCTCTCCAATCCTTCTTATGACTTAAGATTTCTTTCATGAATTTAGCATAAGAAGGTATTTGCTCAAGTGCCTCTGCAAACGGAATCTTTATTTCAAGAGTCCTTAGATAGTCTGCAAAGCGGGCAAATTGCTTATCCTATTCCGTTTGGCGGAGTTTTTGAGGATAAGGCATCTTGACTTTATATTCTTCAACCTTAGATGCTGCAGGTTTATTCCTTACAGAAGTGGTTGAAGAAGCCTTGTTAGAGGGATTACTGTCAGCACTCTCAGGTGTCTGATTCTCCCTAGGCGTCTGAACGCCAGGATTGGGTGGAAATTGGGCGTTTAACGCCAACTTTTCCCCCTTTTCTGGCGTTTGAACGCCAGAACTGGGCAAAGAATGGGCATTTAACGCCAGCTTTCCTTCCCTTTCTGGCATCTGAACGCCAATGACATTCCTCTCTGGGCTCTTACTGTCCTCAAAGGGATTTTGAACAGTGGTTTGGTTGTCCTCTGTCAATTGTTCCTTGTTTGGCTTTTTACTCTTTTGAGCAGTGTTATTCAGGGTCTTCCCACTCCTCAATTGAACTGCTTGACATTCCTCTGTTATCTGTTTAGATATTTGCTGTTTTGCTTGATTTAACTGCAGTTCTATGCTCTTGTTAGCAACTTTAGTTTCATGGAGCATCTCTTTAAAGTCTGCTAACTGTTCTGTCATTAGGAGCAATTGCTGATTAAGCTCAGTTATCTGTTCTTGAGGACTAGGGTCAGTGACTACAGCCATGACTTCCTCTTTTGGAGAGAACTCATTGCTAGAGTACAAATACTGGTTTCTAGCAACAGTGTCTATGAGCTCTTGAGCTTCTTCAATTGTCTTCCTCATGTGTATAGATCCACCAGCTGAGTGGTCTAAAGACATCTGAGCTTTTTCTGTAAGCCCATAGTAGAAAATGTCTAACTGTACCCACTCTGAAAACATTTCAGAGGGACATTTCCTTAGCATGCCTCTATACCTCTCCCAAGCATTATAAAGGGATTCATTATCCTCTTGTTTAAAGCCTTGGATGTCCAGCCTTAGCTGTGTCATCCTCTTAGGAGGGTAAAAATGATTCAGAAATTTGTCTGACAACTGTTTCCATGTCTTTATGCTTGTTGTAGGTTGGTTATTCAACCACCTTTTTGCTTGATCTTTTACAGCAAATGGAAACAATAATAGTCTGTAGACATCCTGATCTACCTCTTTATCATGTACTGTGTCAGCAATTTGTAAAAACTGTGCCAGAAACTCAGTAGGTTCTTCCTGTGGAAGACCGGAATACTGGCAATTTTGCTGCACTATGATAATGAGTTGAGGATTTAGTTCAAAGCTGCTTGCTTTGATGGGAGGTGTACAGATGCTACTCCCATGTGCAGCCGTAATGGGGTTAGCATATGACCCCAGAGTCCTTTTGGACTGATTAATCCCACTTAAGTCCATAATGGACAAAAGGGAAATGATAATGATTGCAAATAGATAAATTTTGTTTTTTTTTTTGAGAATTAAACGAAAAAAATAAAATAAAATAAAAGGAAATTAAGATAAAAATTCGAAAATCACAAAGAAAATAAGATCAAAGCAAATTGAGAACTGAATCAATTATTTAATGAAAAAGATTTTGAAAGCAGCAATTAAAAAGATATGATTGAAAAATTTTTATGAAAAAGATTTGATTTTGAAAAGAGGAAAGAGAAAAACACAAAAGACACCAAACTTAAAATTTTTAGAAAATCAAACACACAGTTTTCGAAAATTTTTAAGGGAAAAACACAAAGAGGACACCAAACTTAGAATTTTTATAAATCGAAAAGGGACTAAGAACATGCAAAAATCGAAAATTAAAAGAAAAACAAAAGCATGCAATTGACACCAAACTTAGAATATGAAACTAGACTCAACTAAAAGACTCTAAACCAACAAAAATAAAACAGTCCTAATCTAAGCAACAAGATAAGTCATCAGTTGTCCAAACTCAACAATCCCCGGCAACGGCGCCAAAAACTTGGTGCACGAAATTGCAATCACACTTTTTGCAACTCCGCACAACTAACCAGCAAGTGCACTGGGTCGTCCAAGTAATACCTTGCGTGAGCAAGGGTCGATCCCACGGAGATTGTCGGCTTGAAGCAAGCTATGGTTATCTTGTAAATCTTAGTCAGGATATCAGAAATTATCAGGATTGATTGTGAAAAACAAAAGAACATGAAATGGTTACTTGTTTTGCAGTAATGGAGAATAGGTTGAGGTTTGGAGATGTTCCATCTTCTGAATCTCTGCTTTCCTACTGTCTTCTTCTTCAAACACACAAGGCTCCTTCCATGGCAAGCTGTATGCAAGGGTTTCACCGTTGTCAGTGGCTACCTCCCATCCTCTCAGTGGAAATGTTCAACGCACCCTGTCACGGCACGACTATCCATCTGTCAGTTCTCAATCAGGCCGGAATAGAATCCAGTGATTCTTTTGCGTCTGTCACTAACGCCCCGCCTGCTAGGAGTTTGAAGCACGTCACAGTCATCCAATCATTGAATCCTACTCAGAATACCACAGACAAGGTTTAGACCTTCCGGATCCTCTTGAATGCCGCCATCAGTTCTAGCTTATACCACGAAGATTCCGGTTAAAGAATCCAAGAGATAACTACTTAATCTAAGGTAGAACGGAGGTGGTTGTCAGGCACATGTTCATAGTTGAGAATGATGATGATTGTCACGGATCATCACATTCATCCGGGTTAAGAACAAGTATTATCTTGGAATGGAAGCAAGCATGATTGAATAAGAAACAGTAGTAATTGCATTAATTCATCAAGACACAGCAGAGCTCCTCACCCCCAACCATGGGGTTTAGAGACTCATGCCGTGGAAAGTACACAAAGAAACATGTAAAGTGTCATCCGGTACAGATACAATGTCAAAAGATCCTATTAATAGTAAACTAGTAACCTAGGGTATACAGAAATGAGTAAATGACGTAAAAATCCACTTCTGGGTCCACTTAGTGTGTGCTTGGGCTGAGCATTGAAGCATTTTCGTGTAGAGACCTTTTCTGGAGTTAAACGCCAGCTTTTATGCCAGTTTGGGCGTTTAACTCCAAGTTTTATGCCAGTTCCAGCGTTAAACGCTGGAATTTCTGAGGCTGTTTTGCCACGTCGGTTTGGGCCATCAAATGTCGGGCAAAGTATGGACTATTACATTGCTGGAAAGCCCAGGATGTCTACTTTCCAATGCCGTTGAGAGCGCGCCAATTGGGCTTCTATAGCTCCAGAAAATCCACTTCGAGTGCAGGGAGGTCAGAATCCAACAGCATCTGCAGTCCTTTTTGGTCTCGGAATCAGATTTTTGCTCAGGACCCTCAATTTCAGCCAGAAAATACCTGAAATCACAGAAAAACACACAAACTCATAGTAAAGTCCAGAAAAGTGAATTTTAGCTAAAAACTAATTAAAATATACTAAAAACTAACTAGATTATACCAAAAACATACTAAAAACAATGCCAAAAAGCGTATAAATTATCCGCTCATCAAGCTCCTGTCTTAATCACCTAGCCCTTGTCCTGAAAAGGTGCCAAGAGACTAACCTGGTTTTAAACTGGGAGAAATGTCACTTTATGGTGACTGAAGGGATTGTCCTTGGGCACAAAATTTCAAGCAGGGGGATAGAAGTGGATAAGGCAAAGGTAGAGGTAATTGAAAAATTACCACCACCTGCCAATGTTAAGGCAATCAGAAGCTTTCTGGGGCATGCAGGATTCTACAGAAGGTTTATAAAGGATTTTTCGAAAATTGCAAAACCTTTGAGTAACCTGTTAGTGGCTGACACACCATTTGTGTTTGACACACAGTGTCTGCAGGCATTTGAGACCCTGAAAGCTAAGTTGGTCACAACACCAGTCATCTCTGCACCAGATTGGACATTGCCATTTGAACTAATGTGTGATGCCAGTGACCATGCCATTGGTGCAGTGTTGGGACAGAGGCATAACAAGCTTCTGCACGTCATTTATTATGCCAGCCGAGTTCTAAATGACGCACAGAAGAACTACACAACCACAGAAAAAGAGTTACTTGCAGTGGTTTATGCCATTGACAAGTTTAGATCCTACCTAGTGGGATCCAAAGTGGTTGTGTATACTGACCATGCTGCTCTTAAATATCTACTCACAAAGCAGGATTCAAAACCCAGGCTTATAAGATGGGTGTTGCTTCTACAAGAGTTTGATATAGAAATAAGAGACAGAAAAGGGACAGAGAACCAAGTAGCTGATCATCTGTCCCGAATAGAACCAGTAGCTGGGGCGTCCCTCCCTTCTACTGAGATTTCTGAGACGTTCCCAGATGAGCAACTATTTGCCATTCAGGAAGCTCCATGGTTTGCAGATATTGCAAATTTTAAAGCTGTGAGGTTCATTCCCAAAGAGTACAGCTACGTGCAGAGAAAGAAATTAATTTCAGATGCCAAGTACTACCTCTGGGATGAACCATATCTCTTTAAGAGATGTGCTGACGGAGTGATCCGCAGATGTGTACCCAGAGAAGAAGCACAAAGGATCCTATGGCACTGCCATGGATCACAGTATGGAGGACATTTTGGAAGTGAGCGAACAGCCACTAAAGTCCTCCAATGTGGCTTCTACTGGCCTACTCTCTATAAAGATTCCCGAGAGTTTGTGCATAACTGTGACAGTTGCCAAAGAGCTGGTAACCTACCTCATGGATATGCCATGCCTCAACAAGGGATATTAGAGATAGAACTGTTTGATGTATGGGGAATTGACTTCATGGGGCCATTCCCACCATCATACTCAAACACCTACATTCTGGTGGCAGTGGACTATGTATCTAAGTGGGTAGAAGCAATTGCTACACCCACTAATGATACCAAGACCGTACTGAAATTCCTCCAGAAAAACATTTTCAGCAGGTTTGGCGTTCCCAGAATACTAATCAGTGACGGGGGCACTCATTTCTGCAACAAACAGCTATACTCTGCTATGGTTAGATATGGAATTAGCCACAAAGTGGCAACTCCGTATCATCCACAGACAAATGGGCAAGCTGAGGTCTCTAACAGAGAGCTAAAAAGAATCCTGGAACGGACTGTGATAGCCCGAAGAAAGGATTGGGCAAAGAGCTTGGATGATGCTCTGTGGGCATACAGAACAGCATTCAAGACTCCTATAGGAACCTCCCCATACCAACTGGTGTATGGGAAGGCCTGTCATTTGCCTGTGGAACTGGAACATAAAGCCTACTGGGCAACCAGATTCCTAAACATGGATGCACAGTTAGCTGGTGAAAAAAGACTGCTCCAGCTAAATGAGCTAGAGGAGTTCATACTCAATGCCTTTGAAAATGCAAAAATCTATAAGGAAAAGGCAAAGAAATGGCATGACAAGAAGTTGTCAACCAGAGTCTTTGAGCCAGGACAAAAAGTTCTGCTCTTCAACTCTAGGCTCAGACTGTTTCCAGGAAAACTCAAATCCCGATGGAGGGGTCCGTATGTGATTACAGGAGTGTCACCATATGGATATGTTGAGCTTCAGGATACTGATTCTGATAAAAGGTTCATTGTCAATGGACAGAGAATCAAGCATTATCTTGAAGGAAATTTTGAGCAGGAATGCTCAAAACTGAGACTTGAGTGATTCTCAGTGAAGGTCCAGCTAAAGACAGTAAAGAAGCGCTTGCTGGGAGGCAACCCAGTCATTAGGAGGTTATATGATTTGTTCTTACAGAGGCAAGTATCAAAAATGAAGGAATTCACAGAGTTACAGAAGGATTCAGCTCAAAAAGCAGAGAAAAAGAGCTTACTGGCGAAAAAACGCCAGTAAGGGGCATTTTGGGCGTTAAACGCCAGAATGGGTACCATTCTGGGCGTTTAACACCAGGAATGGTGCCATTTTGGGCGTTAAACGCCAGAATGGGCACCATTCTGGGCGTTTAACGTCAGGTGTGCAGCATCCTGGGCGTTCAGAAAAACGCCCAGTGCTAAAGGATTTCTGGCGTTTAACGCCAGCCAGGGCACCTGGCTGGGCGTTAAACGCCCAAAAGGGGTGCCAATTGGGCGTTAAACGCCAGAATGAGTGCCATTCTGGGCGTTTAACGCCAGAAAGGTGGGGGGACCACAATTTTGTCTTCAAATCAGATTTTTTTCAAACTTTCCTTTTCTCACCCATATTTTCCTACAAAAATACATTTCAATCTCTCATTATTCACTTTCAAATTTTTAAAATTCAAAATCATTCTTCAAATCATTCCCAAATTTTGTTCAAAAACTCACTCTTCTTTCAATTTCTTTCCATATCTCCTCAAATCTCCTTTCAAATTTTTCTTTTTTTCGAAAATCTCTTCCCCCCACTCTATAAATAAACGTTTTCTCACCCCTCATTCCCCACACCATTCGAATTTCCTCTTCCTCTCTCTCTCTCTTCTCTTCTTTCTTTTCTTTTTGCTTGAGGACAAGCAAAACCTCTAAGTTTGGTGTGCTTTTCCGTGAACACTAAGCCAAGATTTATCAAGATCATGGCTCCTAAGGGAAAACAAACCAATTTAAGAGGAAAGAAAGAGACTAATCCAAAGAATCTTTGGAATCAAGAGAAGTTCTTAACCAAAGAACATGAAGACCATTATCACAAAATAATGGGTCTGAGGTCAGTGATCCCGGAAGTCAAATTTGATCTGAAAGAAGATGAATATCCGGGGATCCAAGAGCAAATTCGAAATAGAGGATGGGAAGTTCTAACCAATCCTGAAATAAAGGTTGGAAGGAACATGGTTCAGGAATTCTACTCAAATCTGTGGCTAACAGATAAGCAGAGAATGACTGGAACTGCTTACCATACCTACAGAACCATGGTCAGAGGGAAAGTTATGTACTTCCATCTGGACAAAATAAGAGAAATCTTCAAACTACCTCAACTGCAAGATGATCCTGATTCCTTTAATAGGAGGATGGTGAGAGTAGATAAAGGGTTGGATCAAGTTCTAGAGGACATATGCCTCCCTGGGACTAAGTGGATAACCAATTCAAAGGGTGTCCCAAACCAACTCAAGAGGGGAGACCTCAAGCCAATTGCAAGAGGGTGGCTAGACTTTATTGGGCGCTCCATATTGCCCACTAGCAACCGTTCTGAGGTCACCATCAAGAGAGCAGTGATGATTCATTGCATTATGCTTGGAAAAGAAGTGGAGGTCCATCATGTGATTGCTTGTGAGATCTACACAATTGCAAATAAGAATTCCACTGAAGCCAAATTGGCTTACCCAAGCTTGATCTCCTTGCTCTGTAAAGAGGCTGGGGTGAAGATGGGAGTAGATGAGTTCATACCCATTGAACACCCAATTACCAAGAAGTCAATGGAAGGACAAGTGCAAGACAACTCCATTAAGAGGAGGGCGCAGGAATTCCTCCCTGAATTCCCAAGAATTGACTACTGGACCATCCTAGAAGCATCTATCTCCAAGTTGCAAGAGACTATGGAGCAACTGAAGGAAGAACAGCAGAATCAGAACTGCATGCTCTGCAAATTGCTGAAGGAACAAGAGAAGCAGGGGCGTGAACTCCAAGAGTTGAAACGCCAAAAGCTCTCCTCTCAAGCTGAGGGAGCATCCACTTCTCAAAATCAAGGTTGTTGAGTCCTAACTCTGTGAAAATCTCTATCATTAGGAGCCTATGTTTTTGCGTTTTCTTTTTCTTTTGTTTTGTTTTCTATTTTTATTTTTTTAGTCTTATATCTATTTTTGAGTCTTGTTCTTAATTCATAGTTAATAAAATTGAAATTTTATGCCTTAAAGCTATGAATGTCCTATGAGTCCATCACCTCTCTTAAATGAAAAATGCTTTAATCACAAAAGAACAAGAAGTACAGGATTTCGAAATTTATCCTTGAAACTAGTTGAATTAGCTTGATGTGGTGACAATACTTTTTGTTTTCTGAATGAATGCTTGAACAGTGCATATGTCTCTTGAATTTGTTGTTTTGAGAATGTTAAAATTGTTGGCTCTTGAAAGAATGAGGAAAAAGAGAACTGTTATTGAGGATCTAAAAAAAAATCATCAAATTGATTCTTGAAGCAAGAAAAAGCAGTGAAAAAAAATATTTTCGAAAGAAAAAAAAAGAGAGAAACAAAAAGAGAAGAAAGAAAGAAAAAGAAAAAGAAAGAAATAAAGTTGTGATCCAAGGCAGCAAGAGTGTGCTTAAGAACCCTGGACACCTCTAATTGGGGACTTTAGCAAAGCTGAGTCACAATCTGAAAGGGTTCACCAAATTATGTGTCTGTGGCATGTATGTATCCGGTGGTAATACTGGAAGACAGAATGCTTTGGGCCACAGCCAAGACTCATACACTAGCTATGTTCAAGAATCATTATGCTCAACTAAGAGAATCAATAACACTATCTGAGTTCTGAGTTCTTATAGATGCCAATCATTCTGAACTTCAAGGGATAGAGTGAGATGCCAAAACTGTTCGGAGGCAAAAAGCTACTAGTCCCGCTCATCTAATTGGAACTATGTTTCCTTGATATTTTGGAGTCTATAGTATATTCTCTTCTTTTTATCCTATTTTGATTTTCAGTTGCTTGGGGACAAGCAACAATTTAAGTTTGGTGTTGTGATGAGCGGATAATTTGTATGCTTTTTGGCATTGTTTTTAGTATGTTTTTAGTATGATCTAGTTAGTTTTTAGTATATTTTTATTAGTTTTTAGCTAAAATTCACTTTTCTGGACTTTACTATGAGTTCGTGTATTTTTCTGTGATTTCAGGTATTTTCTGGCTGAAATTGAGGGTCCTGAGCAAAAATCTGATTCAGAGACCAAAAAGGACTGCAGATGCTATTGGATTCTGACCTCCCTGCACTCGAAGCGGATTTTCTGGAGCTACAGAAGCCCAATTGGCGCGCTCTCAACGGCATTAGAAAGTAGACTTCCTGGGCTTTCCAGCAATATATGATAGTCCATACTTTGCCCAAGATTTGATGGCCCAAACCGGCGCTCAAAGTCACCCTCAGAAATTCCAGCGTTAAACGCCGGAACTGGCATAAAACTTGGAGTTAAACAACCAAACTGGCATGAAAGCTGGCGTTTAACTCCAGAAAAGGTCTCTACACGAAAATGCTTCATTGCTCAGCCCAAGCACACACCAAGTGGGCCCGGAAGTGGATTTTTATGTCATTTACCCATTTCTGTAAACCTTAGGATACTAGTTTACTATTAATAGGATCTTTTGACTTTGTATCAGTACCTCATGACACTTTACACGTTTTCTTTGTGTACTTTCCACGGCATGAGTCTCTAAACCCCATGGTTGGGGGTGAGGAGCTCTGCTGTGTCTTGATGGATTAATGCAATTACTACTGTTTCTCATTCAATCATGCTTGCTTCCATTCTAAGATAACACTTGTTCTTAATCCGGATGAATGTGATGATCCGTGACAATCATCATCATTCTCAGCTATGAACGTGTGCCTGACAACCACCTCCGTTCTACCTTAGATTAAGTAGTTATCTCTTGGATTCCTTAATCGGAATCTTCGTGGTATAAGCTAGAATTGATGGCGGCATTCAAGAGGATCCGGAAGGTCTAAACCTTGTCTGTGGTATTCTGAGTAGGATTCAATGATTGAATGACTGTGACGAGCTTCAAACTCCTGAAGGCGGGGCGTTAGTGACAGACGCAAAAGAATCACTGGATTCTATTTCGGCCTGATTGAGAACCGACAGATGAATTCCGCGTGCTGTGACAGAGCATATGCAATCGTTTTCACTGAGAGGATGGGAGGTAGCCATTGACAACGGTGAAACCCTACATACAGCTTGCCATGGAAGGAGACTTGCATGTTTGAAGAAGAAGACAGTAGGAAAGCAGAGATTCAGAAGATGGAGCATCTCCAAACCTCAACCTATTCCCCATTACTGCAAAACAAGTAATCATTTCATGTTCTTTTGCTTTTCACAAACAATCCTGATAATTTCTGATATCCTGACTAAGATTTACAAGATAACCATAGCTTGCTTCAAGCCGACAATCTCCGTGGGATCGACCCTTGCTCACGCAAGGTATTACTTGGACGACCCAGTGCACTTGCTGGTTAGTTGTGCGGAGTTGCAAAAGTGTGATTGCAATTTCGTGCACCACCAAGTCGGAGTATGATATGATCAAAGGTTTGAAGGATAAACTTGGTGCAAAGGTGGCAAAGCTGGAGAAAGATTTGGAAAATGAGAAGACTCGGGCTACTACTGCGGTGGTTTCTGTAACTCTGGCTGAGGAGATGGCGCAGAAGTATAAGGAGAGCTGTGTTTAGACTTATAGCGAGTTGTTGGAGGTCAGGGAGAGGTTGGAGTCTGCTCAAGCTGATTATACTGAGCTTCAGGACCATCTCGTGGGCAGTGTGACTACTGCCTATGAGAATTTGAAGGCTCAAGTTCGAGTTCTTACTCCCGAGCTCGACCTGACTCTCTTTAGTTTGGACAATATTGTGGAGAATGGTAAGATCGTCCCTGCCCCAGATGAAGATGATGAAGATGTAGATCCTCCTTATGTACCATCGGCCAAAGCTTCTGTTTCCTTAATTTCTCCAATATCTACAACTGAGGTCGGCCATCCCGAGTCGGACCCTGATGTTCAGATCCTGAACCGACCGGATGGAACCATTGTTGCTGTCCCACTCGCAACTCGTCCTCCTTCACCTCGAGATGCCGCCACTGGGGAGTAGTTTCTGATTTGTTTTATGACCTGGCCTGTGAGTCATTGAACTCTATTTCTTTTTTAAACTTGAATGGTTTGACTTTTTTTGACATTTGGTTGCCTTTCTTAGCAACTTTAGAAAACAAATACTTTTGGGCTCTCTAAGGTTTTCCTTATGAGCTTTGATTGTAGTATCTTTCTTTTGTTTATGTTGATTTGCACCTCTTGGCACTTCCAGGAATCTTCAGAGTGTTGGAGTTTTGATGTTCAACCTCTTTTTGATTGATTTCGTGTTTGTTTGTTTCCTGCGTTAGTCGAAGTGACCTTTGAGGCGAGCTTTGTTCGACTATTTTTAGCATTCTCATAGAACACTTGTAAAATAATTTTGGGGAGGTCGTGGCTTTTTAAGCTGTGTCTTTTCTAGCGCACGCCTTCTAGAGGTCGACTTCTTGTCGATTCTTCTCAAATTATTTCTAGTAATCCATTTTTAGTCAAGGCTGGCCAGGCCTCTTGTTATGGATTACTTTTTATAACATTGTCGCTTTGAGTGGCTAGTCCCACTTCTTCATGTCAATACATCCTAAGTTATTTTTAGCAATCCATTTTTATGGATTACTTTTTATAACTTTTTATCGCTTTGGCCATTTGGGGCGACTTTTATGCCGGTCCGTTCAAAGTTATTTTTAGTAATCCCTTTTTATGGGTTACTTTTTATAACTCTTTTGTCACCTTGGTCGATTGGTCCGACTTTCATGTCGGTTCGTTCGAAGTTATTTTTAGTAATCCCTTTTTTATGGGTTACTTTTTATAACTCTTTTGTCGCCTTGGTCGATTGGTCCGACTTTCATGTCGGTCCGTTCAAAGTTATTTTTAGTAATCCCTTTTTTATGGGTTACTTTGTATAACTTTTTTATCGCCTTGGTCGATTGGTCCGACTTTCATGTCAGTCCGTGATAAACCACTATTTTATGGTTTATATTGTGTTTAATTGAGTGGTTTTTATCAAATTCTTGCCCACTTATTCATATGATTTGCATGATTTTACAATTCCTTCCTAGTTTAGTTCTTGATGAGCGGATAATTTATACGCTTTTCGGCATTGTTTTTAGGTAGTTTTTAGTATGATCTAGTTACTTTTAGGGATGTTTTCATTAGTTTTTATGCTAAATTTACATTTATGGACTTTACTATGAGTTTGTGTGTTTTTCTATGATTTTAGGTAATTTCTGGCTAAAATTGAGGGACCTGAGCAAAACTCTGATAAAAGGCTGACAAAGGACTGCTGATGTTGTTGGATTCTGACCTCCCTGCACTCGAAATGGATTTTCTGGAGCTACAGAACTCCTAATGGCGCGCTCTTAACGGCGTTGGAAAGTAGACATCAAGAGCTTTCCAGCAATATATAATAGTCCATACTTTATTCGTGATTAGATGACGTAAACTGGCGCTCAATACCAGTTCCATGCTGCATTCTGGTGTCAAACGCCAGAAACACGTCACGAACAAGGGTTGAATGCCCAAAACATGTTACAACTTAGCGTTCAACTCCAAGATAAGCCTCAGCTCTTGTATAGATCAAGCTCAGCCCAAACATACACCAAGTGGGCCCCGGAAGTGGAGTTATGCATCAATTACTTACTTCTGTAAACCCTAGTAGCTAGTTTAGTATAAATAGAACTTTTTACTAGTGTATTAGACATCCTGGATTGTATTTTTGATCCTGTGATCATGTTTTGGGGGCTGGCCATTCGGCCATGCCTAGACCTTCATCACTTATGTATTTTCAATGGTGGAGTTTCTACACACCATAGATTAAGGGTGTGAAGCTTTGCTGTACCTCAAGTTTCAATGCAAGTACTACTATTTTCTATTCAATTCGACTTATTCTTATTCTAAGATATTTGTTGCACTTCAACATGATGAATGTGATGATCCGTAACACTCATCATCATTCTCACCTATGAACGCGTGACTGACAACCACTTCCGTTCTACCTTAGACCGGGCGCATATCTCTTGGATTCCTTAATCAGAATCTTCGTGGTATAAGCCAGAATTGATGGCGACATTCATGGGAATCCAGAAAGTCTAACCTTGTCTGTGGTATTCCGAGTAGGATTCTGGAATTGAATGACTGTGACGATCTTCAAAATCGCGATTGCTGGGCGTGATGACAAACGCAAAACAATTAAGGGATTTTATTCCAACATGATCGAGATCCGACAGATGATTAGCCGTCCTATGACAAAGTATATGGACCATTTTCACTGAGAGGATGGTATGTAGCCATTGACAATGGTGTGCCCTACATACAGCTTGCCACAGAAAGGAGTGACAAAGATATGATAAAGTCAGTAGAAAAGCAGAGATTCAGAAGGAACACAGCACCTCCATACACCTATCTGAAATTCCCACCATTGAATTACATGAGTAACTTTATCTTTGTTTTCTATCTAATTTATTATTATTATTCACAAAACCAATAATCTCTTAAATTAGTTAAATCCGCCTGACTGAGATTTACAAGGTGACCATAGCTTGCTTCATACCAACAATCTCTGTGGGATCGACACTTACTCACGTAAGGTATTACTTGGACGACCCAGTACACTTGCTGGTTTGTTGTGCGAAGTTGTGACAAAGTGTGATTTATGTTTGAGAGCACCAAGTCTTTGGAGCCATTGTTGATGATCACAATTTCGTCCACCAACTTTTTGGCGCTGTTGCCGGGGATTGTTCGAGTATGGACAACTGACGGTTCATCTTGTTGCTCAGATTAGGTAATTTTCTTTTTTATTTTCTTTTCAA
The DNA here is from genome assembly GCF_003086295.3 of Arachis hypogaea. NCBI lineage: Eukaryota > Viridiplantae > Streptophyta > Magnoliopsida > Fabales > Fabaceae > Arachis > Arachis hypogaea. The sequence goes on from NC_092040.1 coordinate 77,314,721, forward strand.
AAAAGTTTTCAAAATGAATCATAGAGTTTCATATAACATGTTTTAGCTTGGTTGGCTATTAAGCCATGGCTATTTCACAGGATTTTCATTGAGGACTTTGGATTCATTATTTTCTTTTTTCCTATATGTTTTTCAAAAAAATTAAAAGAAAATCCAAAAAAATCATAAAATCACAAAAACCAAAAATATTTTATGTTTCTTGTTTGAGTCTTGAGTCAATTTATAAGTTTGGTGTCAATTGCATGCTTTAAAATTTTTTTCTTGCATTTTTCAAAAATCCATGCATTCATAGTGTTCTTCATGATCTTCAAGTTGTTCGTGGTAAGTCTTCTTGTTTGATCTTGATGTTTTCTTGTTTTGTTTCTTTTATTGTTTTTCATGTGCATTTTTGCATTTATAGTGTCTATGCATTAAAGATTTCTAAGTTTGGTGTCTTGCATGTTTTCTTTGCATCAAAAGTTTTTCAAAAAATATGTTCTTGATGTTCATCATGATCTTCAAAGTGTTCTTGGTGTTCATCTTGACATTCATAGTGTTCTTGCATGCATTAAGTGTTTTGATCCAAAATTTTCATGTTTTGGGTCATATTTGTGTTTTTCTCTCTCCTCATTAAAAATTCAAAAATAAAAAAATATCTTTTCCTTATTTCTCTCAAAAATTCGAAATTTTGGGTTGACTTGGTCAAAAAATTTTTAAAATTAGTTATTTCTTGTTAGTCAAGTCAAAATTTCAAATTTAAAAATCTTATCTTTTCAAAATCTTTTTCAAAAATCAATTCTTTTTCATTTTTTTTATTTTTTATTTTTGAATTTTTTATTTTAATTTTTCAAAAATCAAATTTTCGAAAATTTACTAACAATTAATGTGATTGATTCAAAAATTTGAAGTTTGTTACTTTCTTGTTAAGAAAGGTTCAATCTTTGAAATATAGAATCATGTCTTGTAGTTTCTTGTTAGTCAAGCAATCAATTTTAATTTTAAAAATTAAATCTTTTTAGTCATATCTTTTTATCATATCTTTTATATCATATCTTTTTCAAAATTTTATCTTTTTCAAAAATTTGATTTCAAAATATCTTATCTAACTTCTTATCTTCTTATCTTTTCAAATTTGATTTTAATATCTTTTTTAACTAACTAATTAACTTTTTGTTTGTTTCCTATCTTTTTCAAAACCACCTAACTACTTTTTCCTCTCTAATTTTCGAAAATATCTCATCCCTTTTTCAAAATTCTTTTTAAATTAACTAATTGTTTTAAATTGTAATTTTAATTCTATCTCATCTTTAATTTTCGAAAATCACTAACTCCTTTTCAAAATAAATTTTCGAATTTTCTCTCTCATCTTCTTCTATTTATTTATTTATTTACTAACACTTCTCTTCACCTCTTTTCATCTCCAATTACTTCCTCTATCCTTACCCTTGTTTTTGGATTATTCATTCTTCTTAATCCTTATCCCCTTTCTTCTTCTACTAATAATAAGGATCCTCTTTACTGTGACATAGAGGATTCCTCTTCCTTTTCTTTTTCTCTTCTCTTTCATATGAGCAGGAACAAGAAAAAAGGCAATCTTGTTGAAGCTGATCCTGAACTTGAACAGACTCTGAAGAGGAAACTAAGAGAAGCTAAATTACAACAATCTAGAGGCAACCTTTCTGAAATTTTCGAACAAGAGAAGGAGATGGCAGCCGAACCTAACAACAATAATGCAAGGAGGATGCTTGGTGATTTTACTAAACCCAGTTCCAAGTTTGATGGAAGAAGCATCTCAATTCCTGCCATTGGAGCAAACAATTTTGAGCTGAAACCTCAATTAGTTGCTTTAATGCAACAGAAATGCAAGTTTCATGGATTTCCATCTGAAGATCCTTACCAGTTTTTAATTGAGTTCTTGCAGATTTGTGAGACTGTTAAGACGAACGGAGTAGATCCTGAAATCTACAGGCTCATGCTTTTTCCTTTTGCTGTAAGAGACAGAGCTAGAACATGGTTGGACTCACAACCTAAAGATAGCCTGGACTCCTGGGATAAGTTGGTCACGACCTTCTTGGATAAATTCTTTCCTCTTCAAAAGCTGAGCAAGCTTAGAGTGGATGTTCAGACCTTCAAGCAAAAAGATGGTGAATCCCTCTATGAATCTTGGGAAAGATATAAGCAGATGACCAAAAAGTGTAATTCTGACAGGTTTTCAGAATGGACCATATTAGATATATTCTATTATGGTCTATCTGAGTTTTCCAAAATGTCATTGAACCATTCTGCAGGTGGATCCATTCACCTAAAGAAAATGCCTGCAGAAGCTCAAGAACTTGTTGACATGGTTGCAAATAACCAATTCATGTACACTTCTGAGAGGAATTCCATGAATAATGGGACGCCTCAGAGGAAGGGAGTTCTTGAAATTGATGCTCTGAATGCCATATTGGCTCAGAACAAAGTGTTGACTCAGCAAGTCAACATGATTTCTCAAAGTCTGAATGGATGGCAAAATGCATCCAACAGTACTAAAGAGGCAGCTTCTGAAGAAGAAGCTTATGGTCCTGAAAACCCTGCAATGGCAGAGATAAATTACATGTGTGAACCTTATGGAAACACCTATAATTCATCATGGAGAAATCATCCAAATTTCTCATAGAAGGATCAACAAAAGCCTCAACAAGGCTTTAATAATGGTGGAAGAAATAGGCTCAGCAATATCAAGCCTTATCCATCATCTTCTCAGCAATAGACAGAGAATTATGAATAGAATCCCTCTAACTTAGCAAACTTAGTCTCTGATCTGTCTAAGGCCACTTTAAGTTTCATGAATGAAACAAAGTCCTCCATCAGAAATCTGGAGGCACAAGTGGGCCAGCTGAGTAATAAAATCACTGAAACCCCCCATAGTACTCTCCCAAGCAATACTGAAGAAAATCCAAAAAGAGAGTGCAAGGCCATTGATATAATCAATATGGTCGAATGCAAGGAGGAGGGAGAGGACGCGAATCCCAATGAGGAAGATCTCATGAGACGTCTCTCAAGCAGGAAGGAGTTCCCTATTGAGGATCCAAAGGAATCTGAGGCTCATATAGAGACCATAAAGATTCCATTAAATCTCCTTCTGCCATTCATGAGCTCTAAAGATTATTCTTCTTCTGAAGAGGATGAAGATGTAACTAGAGAGCAAGCTGCTCAATATCTAGGAGCCATCATGAAGCTGAATGCCAAGTTATTTAGTAATGAGACTTGGAAAGGTGAATCTCCCTTGCTCATTAATGAACTTGATACATGGGTTCAGCAAACTTTACCTCAAAAGAAACAAGATCCTGGGAAATTCTTAATACCCTGTACCATAGGAACCATGACCTTTGACAAGGTTCTGTGTGACCTAGGGTCAGGCATAAATCTTATGCCACTCTCTGAAATGGAGAAACTGGGGATCATTGAGGTACAACCTGCCATATTCACATTACAAATGGCAGACAAATCAGTAAGACAAGCTTATGGATTGGTAGAGGACGTGGTGGTAAAGGTTAAAGGCCTTTACATTCCTGCTGATTTCATAATCTTAGACACTAGGAATGAGGAGGATGAATACATCATCCTTGGAAGACCTTTTCTAGCCACAGCAGAAGCTGTGATAGATGTTAATAGAGGAGAATTAGTCTTTCATTTGAATGGGGACTACCTTGTGTTTAAGGCACACAGCTATCCTTCTGTAACAAGGGAGAGTAAGCATGCAGAGCTTCTCTCAGTACAGAGTCAAACAGAGCCCCCACAATCAAACTCTAAGTTTGGTGTTGGGAGGCTACAACCAAACTCTAAGTTTGGTGTTGGGACTATACAACATTGACCTGATCACCTGTGAGGCTTCATGAGAGCCCACTGTCAAGCTATTGACATTAAAGAAGCGCTTATTAGGAGGCAACCCAATTTTTATTTATCTAATTTTATTTTATTTTCATTGTTCTTTTATGTTTTATTAGGTTCATGATAATGTGGAGTCACGAAAAAATATTAAAATTAAAAATAGAATCAAAAGCAGCAGAAGAAAAATCACACCCTAGAGGAAGGACCTACTGGCGTTCAACGCCAGTAAGGAGCATCTGGCTGGCATTCAACACCAGAACAGAGCATGGATCTGGCATTGAACGCCAGAAACAAGCAACATCCTGGCGTTTGAATGCCAGGAATATGCTTTGAGGAAAGCTGGCACTGAACGCTAGGAAGAAGCATGGAACTGGCGTTCAACGCCAGAAACATGCTGCAATTGGGCGTTGAACGCCCAAAATGAGCATCACTTCGGCGTTTAAATGCCAGAATTGTATGCTAAGGCATTATACATGCCTAATGGGTGCAGGGATGTAAATCCTTGACACCCCAGGATCTGTAGACCACATAGGATCCCCACCTACCTCAACTCACCTTCTCTCCTCTTCTTCACATTCAAACTCTCTTCCCCAAAAACCCTTCACCAATCACCTCAATCTCTCTTCCCCATTACCTCTTCACCACTCACATCCATCATCTCTTTCCCACCCAAACCCACCCTACATAGCCAAATACACACCTCTCTCCCTCTCCTCCATATCTTCTTCTCTTTCTTCTATTCTTTCATCTTTTGCTCGAGGGCGAGCAACATTCTAAGTTTGGTGTGGTAAAAGCATATCTTTTTTGCGTTTCCATAACCATTGATGGCACCTAAGGCTAGATAAACCTCAAAAAAAAAAAGAAGAAGAAAAAGGGAAGACAATTGCTTCCACCTCTGAGTCATGGGAGATGGAGAGATTCATCTCAAGGGTCCATAGCTCAGTAATAGAGCATTTGACTGCACATCAAGAGAGCATGAGGAATTCCCTCATCAAGAAATCCCTGAGATACCTCAGGGGATACATGTTCCTCCACATAATTATTGGGAGCAACTAAGGATAAGAGCACCAAAATCACTAGGGATCAAGAAATAGAGGCAAGAAAGAGACATAAAGGAGCTCAAAAGCACCATTAGTCCTTCAAAAAGGTGCCACCCTCACTAAGGTGGACTCATTCCTTGTTCTTAAATCTTTTCTGTTTTTCGGTTTTTTTTTTATATATAGGTTTATCTATGTTTGTGTCTTTATTACATGATCATTAGTATTTAGTAACTATGTCTTAAGGCTATGAATAATTCCATAAATCCTTCAACTCTCTTAAATAAAAAATGTTTCTAATTCAAAAGAGCAAGAAGTACATGAATTTCGAAATTATCCTTGAATTTAGTTTAATTATATTGATGTGGTGACAATACTTTTTGTTTTCTGAATGAATGCTTGAACAGTGCATATTTTTTATCTTGTTGTTTATGAATGTTAAAATTGTTGGCTCTTGGAAGAATGATGAACAAAGAGAATGTTATTGACAATCTGAAAAATCATGAAATTGATTCTTGAAGCAAGAAAAAGCAGTGAAAAAGCAAAAGCTTGCGAAAAAAAAGAGAAAGCAAGCAGAAAAAGCCAATAGCCCTTAAAACCAAAAGGCAAGGGTAAAAAGGATCCAAGACTTTGAGCATCAATGGATAGGAGGGCCTAAGGAAATAAATCCAGGCCTAAGCGGCTAAATCAAGCTGTCCCTAACCATGTGCTTGTGTCATAAAGGTCCAAGTGAAAAGCTTGAGACTGAGTGGTTAAAGTCGTGATCCAAAGCAAAAAGAGTGTGCTTAAGAGCTCTGGACACCTCTAACTGGGGACTCTAGCAAAGCTGAGTCACAATCTGAAAAGGTTCACCCAGTCATGTGTCTGTGGCATTTATGTATCCGGTGGTAATACTGGAAAACAAAGTGCTTAGGCCACGGCCAAGACTCATAAAAGTAGCTGTGTTCAAGAATCAACATACTTAACTAGGAGAATCAATAACACTATCTGAAATTCTAAGTTCCTAGAGAAGCCAGTCATTCTAAACATCAAAGGAAAAAAGTGGGATGCCAAAACTGTTCAGAAGCAAAAAGCTACAAGTCCCGCTCATCTAATTAGAACTAATATTCATTGATATTTTGGGATTTATAGTATATTCTCTTCTTTTTATCCTAATTGATTTTCAGTTGCTTGGGGACAAGTAACAATTCAAGTTTGGTCTTGTGATGAGCGGATAATTTATACGCCTTTTGGCATTGTTTTTAGGTAGTTTTTAGTATGATCTAGTTACTTTTAGGGATGTTTTCATTAGTTTTTATGCTAAATTCTCATTTCTGGACTTTACAATGAGTTTGTGTATTTTTCTATGATTTCAGGTAATTTCTGGCTGAAATTGAGGGACCTGAGTAAAACTCTGATAAAAGGCTGACAAAGGATTGCTGATGCTATTGGATTCTGACCTCCCTGCACTCGAAATGGATTTTCTGGAGCTACCGAAATCCAAATAGCACACTCTCAACAGCGTTGGAAATTAGACATCCAGAGCTTTCCAGCAATATATAATAGTTTGTACTTTATTTGTGATTAGATGACGTAAACTGGCGCTCAACGCTAGTTCCATGCTGCATTCTGGAGTCAAATGCCAGAAACACGTCACGAACCAGAGTTGAACGCCCAAAACACGTTACAACTTGGCGTTCAACTCCAAGATAAGCCTCAGCTCGTGTATAGATCAAGCTCAGCCCAAACATACACCAAGTGGGCCCCAGAAGTGGATTTATGCATCAATTACTTACTTCTGTAAACCATAGTAGCTAGTTTAGTATAAATAGAACTTTTTACTAGTGTATTAGACATCCTGGATTGTATTTTTGATCCTGTGATCATGTTTTGAGGGCTGGCTATTCGGCCATGCCTGGACCTTCATCACTTATGTATTTTCAACGGTGGAGTTTCTACACACCATAGATTAAGGGTGTGGAGCTCTACTATACCTCAAGTTTCAATGCAAGTACTACTATTTTCTATTCAATTCGACTTATTCTTATTCTAAGATATTCGTTGCACTTCAACATGATGAATGTGATGATCCGTGACACTCATCATCATTCTCACCTATGAACGCGTGACTGACAACCACTTCCGTTCTACCTTAGACCGGGCACATATCTCTTGGATTCCTTAATCAGAATCTTCGTGGTATAAGCTAGAATTGATGGCGGCATTCATGGGAATCCGGAAAGTCTAACCTTGTTTGTGGTATTCCGAGTAGGATTCCGGAATTGAATGACTGTGACGAGCTTCAAACTCACGATTGCTGGGCATGATGACAAACGCAAAAGAATCAAGGGATTCTATTCCAACATGATCGAGAACCGACAGATGATTAGCCATGCTGTGACAGAGCATTTGGACCATTTTCACTGAGAGGATGGGATGTAGCCATTAACAACGGTGATGCCCTACATACAGCTTGCCATAGAAAGGAGTGACAAAGATTGGATAAAGACAGTAGAAAAGCAGAGATTCAGAAGGAACACAGCACCTCCACACACCTATCTGAAATTCCCACCATTGGATTACATGAGTAACTTTATCTTTATTTTCTATCTAATTTATTATTATTATTCGAAAAACCAATAATCTCTTAAATTAGTTAAATCTGCCTGACTGAGATTTACAAGGTGACCATAGCTTGCTTCATACCAACAATCTCTGTGGGATCGACCCTTACTCATGTAAGGTATTACTTGGACGACCCAGTACACTTGCTGGTTTATTGTGCGAAGTTGTGACAAAGTGTGATTTATGTTTGAGAGCACTGAGTCTTTGGAGCCATTGTTGATGATCACAATTTCATCCACCAGTTCTGTGGTTAAAATCTTGCTTCTTAAAGATATTTTAATTACGTATTTTAATTCTCCTTTATACCATTCGATGCCGTGATCCGTGTGTTAAGTGTTTTAGGCTTCAAAGGGCAGGAATGGCTTAGAGAATGGAAAGGAAGCTTGCAAAAAGGGAAGGAGCACAAGAAATAAAGGAGACAACCAGCAAACAGCGACGCGCACACATGGATGACGGGTGCACGTGGTTTGGACAAAATCACAGTGATGTGTACGCGTGCTTGACGTGTACGCGTGGATTGGAGTTCAAGCAAACGACACGAGCACGTGTCTGACGTGCATGTGTGGACAGAAAAATCATCAAACGACGCGTACGCATGACCGACGCGTACGCGTGACATGCGCGATCTGCAGAAAATTCAGGAGACATTGGGGATGATTTTGGGCCGCATTTTGACCCAGTTTTCAGCCCAGAAACACAGAATAAAGCCAGGAAGCATGCAGAGACTCAATTCATACTGAGCATAAGCTGATAATTCACAATTTTAGTTTTTAGAAGTAGTTTTTTAGAGAGAGATGTTCTCTCCTCTCTCTTAGGATTTAGGATTCGGATTCCTCTATAAAGATTTAGGATTTCTTCTTCTCAATTTCCAGGTTTAATGTTCCTTTTATTTATTTCCCAAAATAATTTATGAGCTTTTCCATGTTACATTTGATATCTTAATTAATTGAATTTGAGGTATTTCATATTTATGATTTTAATTTAGCTTTTTACACTCTTAGCTTTGGTTGAGTAATTAGTAACACTTGAGTTATCAAACTCAGCTGTTGATTGAAATTTTAATTCTTTGCTGATTAATTTGTACTCCAATAACTCTAGTCTTTCCATAGGAGTTGACTAGGACTTGAGGATAAAATTAATTAGTCCGCTTAACTTTCCTTTATTTAGTAAGGGCTAACTAAAGTGGGAGCAGAGTTCAATTCTCATCACACCTGGTAAGGATAACTAGGATAGGACTTCAATTTCTCATACATTGCCAAGAGCTTTATTAGTTATTAATTTAATTTCTTGCAATTTACTTTTCTTGTTCAACCTATTTAAAAACCCCAAAAAGATACTTTTTTCATAACCAATAATAAGAACACCTCCCTGCAATTCCTTGAGAAGACGATCTGAGGTTTGAATACTTCGGTTATCAATTTTATTAGGGTTTGTTACTTGTGACATCCAAAACTTTTGCACAAAAGGATTTTCTGTTGGTTTAGAAACTATACTTACAACGCGATTATATTTGTGAATTTCTTTACCGATAGAAATCCGATCGTCAAGAATGGCGCCGTTGCCGGGGAATTGCAAACGTGTGCCTTATTATTGGTTATTGTAAATATTTTCTTTTTTATTAATTTTTGTTTTTATTTTCTCTCACTACTATGTACTCTCACCCCTTTGGCTATGAGTCTGGTTACAATTATGTTGTAGGAAGAGGAGATTACAATGAGAACATGCATCAAGGTTGGGACAATCAAAGATGGGAGGAGCCACAAGGATTTGATCAACCCTCATGGCAACAACCACCTCCAATGGACTATCAACAACCATTTTGTGATGCATATCAAGGGAATGGCTATGGTGAGCACTCTTTTGATTATCAACAACCACCACCATATGCCTATGAACTCCCCCTCAACATGACTTTGGACCACCATACTCACAAGCCCCTTTCCACCATTCCCCTCCATATGACCCTAACCCGTATTCACCATACCAACCACCTTATGAGCAAAATGAACCATACATAGAACCACCCCCATTCCAACACAATTACTCTCATGAACCACCACCTCAATATACACCATCTCCTTATCATTATCAAGATGAACCACCTTCCTACCATGAAACCTCCTATCCAACCCCAAACCTCTATGGAGAAAGCACTTACCAATCTAAACTCTGCTATACAAGCTCTTGTCGCCCAAATTGGACCACCGAATACCTTCAACAATCACCCCTCAAGCTCTAGTGCACTTCCTTTTCAACCACAAAATGATCTCTCCATCCCATCACCACCATTCATGAAAGAGCACCCACGTCCATCAATCTAAGAGCAACATGATCTCAATGATGCTATTGACATGGAACAAGAGAGAAGGGATCATCTTCGCGAATCCATACTTCATAAGAAGCTAGAGGAGGCACTAAAGGTGAAGGTAGAAGAGACCTTTGCAGATGAAGGAGTAGTTGAAGAGAGTTGTCATAGAAAAGAAATCATCAAGGAGGAGTACATTTTATACTTAAACAATTGGACAAAGTAGCAATTATTGAAAAGGAAAAAGTGGTTGCAGACTTAGGAGTCGCTGAACCTCCATGGGAAGGTCAAGTCATAGAGCCTCCTTCCAAGGTGTTTGATGTTGATGTTGAGGAAGGTGTACAACCTCCAAGGCATATCATAGTTGAAGACTTGGAAGAGGTTGATCAAGAGATGAAGATTTAAGAAGAAGATGCACAAACTCCCATGCCCTTGGTGAGCAATAAAGAAAAGATTGAATTGGAAGAAAGCTACCAAGAGGAAGAGGTTGATATTGAAGAAGCTTACAAAGAGGTGGAAGTTGTCAGGGAAGAGCACAAGGGAGTGGAGCTTGTAAATTCATTAGAAACACCTCTCCCAAGGCCATTACCGTCCAACACAACGTTCAAGTGGGAAAAATTCCTATCCTTACCCTTTACTTTCCTACTTGAATATGGTCTACTGGAGATGGATGGTCAACTTAGAGCTCTTTGTGGCATTAAGAGTAAGAAGAAGATGGTTAGTGGTTGGAGTTGTCAGGCAAGGTTCATTAAGGTTACGCATTCCGCACTGGAGTACAAGTGTTTGTGCAGAGCTCAATTGAATGGGTCTAGGATGTTGTTTGGCCACTTCAGTGAGAGTTCAAATTACTTGCCACCCGGCTGGAATAATGATGATCAACTTGAAGACGGGTGTAGAATCAAGATTTGGGATCTAGGAATATATGAGGATCAATTTTGGGAGCTCAAAGCTTGTGAAAAACTCCATCAAAGCTTGAGGAATTTACTTGGAATAGATAGAGCTTCATGGAAGTCCAAGCATTGGTGGAAGTTTCAAGACGAGTTCAAGCACAAGCCACCATGACAAGGCTCTCACCAAATGTCCAACTTAAGGACTTAAACTAAAAGTGCTAGGTGGGAGACAACCCACCATGGTATAATCTTTTTTTTTTTTCATAGTTTATTTTATTTTAATTTTATTAGTGTCATTCATAATGTTTGCATTAGCATCTACATACTACATTCCGCATTTTGCATTAAAAAAAAAAAGAAAAAAATGGGGGGTGAACGATGCGCAAGCGTCTACGACGCACACGCGCCGTTTGTGTAGCGAAACTGAACAGAGAGTTGCGCGAGAGACGCGCGGGACTGGTGCGTGGCACACAAGCCACACCACGCTTTTGCGTGCCTCACATTTACGTGCCCCCTACAAAAAGTTCAACCCACGCGTAAGCGTTAGCGACGCGTACGCGTGGGTGTGTAAATCGGTCTTATTGGGGTGTCGCACAGAGAGTTGTGCTGGAGTACGGATGGCTTCAAGAGTTTTGCACGATCCCTAATCGCACATGCGCGTTATGGACGCTTTCGCGTCCCTGCCGCTTGTGTGATGCGTTAGCGCCGTGCACCTTGCACGTAGCACACCACCTAATCAGTTTTCTTTTCTTCTCTTTTCAAATCCCAATTCTTTCTTCTTCTCCTCCCTCTTCTCTTATTCATTCTTCTTTTACCTTTTGCACTTTTCTCTCCTCCCTTCTCATCCCTATTCTCTTTCCCTTTCTTCTACTTAATTTATTTGCATACTTTCATTCATCTTTTAATTACTGCATTTAATTATTTTTCTTTCTTTTTAATTTTTTTAGCATAATTATTTATGGTCTCTTTTTCTTTCTTTTTGATGCATTTTTATGTTCGTGTTGGAACTTTATTTGGGTCTTATACTATTGCTTGTGGATTATTATGGAGTTGTTTGACAATTCATATTAATTGTTTTTGGAATGCTTGCCTGCTCTAATTTCATTCTCCCCCTATCATATTAAACATGCATACTAAGTGTTTGTGAAAAAGCCCCTATGGCATTTTGAATCATATTTTGTTTTACTCTTCTACTTTCATGCCTCTTTTTCACAACACTTGGATGCCGCATGTATTTGGAATTATCATTCACGATTGTCATCATTACACATGCTCTTTAATTTGGCACATCTGATACTTGATGCTTGAGCTATACTTCTCATGCCTATTCCTTGTATACTTTTACGTCTTGCATCTATTTCATTATGAATTGCCTTTTCGCTCTTAATTGATGTCTTACCTACATGTTGTAACTACCATGTATTTAAGCTATTATCCTCTTTTTGGCATTTATTATCACTTGGAATCTCTTCCTCCCGGTTCTTTGATTCTCTATATTTAATATTCTTTCTTTTATTTCTTCTTTAGACATGGGTACCCGAAAAGAAAAAGAAATAGCCACTACCAAACCACCAGCAAGGAAAGGTACCAAGAGACCTCCAGCTAAGGCGCCTCCATCTACAAGCGTCAGTTGAAGCTACCCGTCCACTTGCACATCTTAGCATGCACCAAGGACGGTGCAATCTTTAGGTGTGGGGAGGTCGATACCGACTTCCGTGGGTTAGTTACTTCCTTCTCAACACCAATGTTTAATTTTCTTTGTTAAATTAGTTGTTGCATTTGCATGTTTGATTGCATGTTGCTTGATTTTGTGCATATTTTACCACTACTTGGTTGGAGTGATAAATTCTTTTCAAGACCCTTTTTATAGTATTTCACTAATTTAAATTAAAAACTTTTTGAAAAACTTGTTTGAAGAAATATTATTTTGGAACATGGTTTAGAGCTCGAACACACAAAACCAGTGAGATTTTGAGCCTATTTGATCTTTGTCTTGCTTAATTCTATATGTCCATTATTTAATGTATGCATACACTTACATGATTGAGGCCTTGTTTTATTGAGCTTACATACCCATATGGCCTTACCTTTCATTATCCTTTGCAAACCAAAGTTGAGCCTGTTTTACCCCTTTGTTCTTTATTTTAGCACATCATTAACTCTAAGCAAAAAACAATAATGTCCCTAATTTGAATCATTGGTTAGCTTAGACTAGTGAGAGTGCTCACAAATTAAGTGTGGGGAAAAGTGGGTTTGGAAACATTTGGTTTAAGAATTGGGTGTTGTATATCTTTATGAAAATGTGAAAGAAATGTTTAGGGCATGTTCATGCATTCAATAATTTAATCATATGCATTGAGAAAAAAATAATATATATATACAAGAGAAAAAGAAAAGAAAAAGAGCAAACAATAAAAAGGGGAAAAATGCCCCAAAGTAAATGGTGAAAGCAATGCATATGAGTTGTACTCAAACTCGGATGCATGAATATATGGAAAACATGGTTAATGGATAGTTAGGTTTTGTATTGTGATTACATGGATTGTCTTAAGTTAGGTGGGAAAAGTTTAGGTTAATTAAGGATTCAGATTTTAGTCCACTTAATCAAATACAATCCTACCTTGACCCTAACCCCATTACAACCCTTAAAAGACCTCTTGATTTTTGTATTTTGTGCATTAAATTTTTGTTGATTGTTAGATGAAAAGTAAGCCTTAGAAAGTAAGGTTAGTAGAGAATTGAGAGATCGAACCTTAAACACCTGAGCGATTAGAGTGGATACACCTCTAGTGAGGGTTCGATGCTCGATTCCTTGTTCCCTACTTTCATGAGCTATTTTCTTCTTGCAAGTTATTTGTACTTTATTTTGTGATTTGAATTACTGAAATCCAGTTCATATTTGTTCTTGAAAGATTTATTTACTTTTTTACCAAGTAGGTAGAATCATTTTAGCAAGTAGTTGCATTCACATTCATAGGTTGCATTGCATGAGTCTTGCTTTTCCCTACTCATTTATCTCCTTAAGCTAAGCATGATGACATGCTAATGTTTAAGTGTGGGGAGGTTGATAAACCACTATTTTATGGTTTATATTGTGTTTAATTGAGTGGTTTTTATCAAATTCATGTCCACTTATTCATATAATTTGCATGATTTTACAATTCCTTCCTAGTTTAGTTCTATGGTTGAAAACTTGCTTCCTAGAGATCTTTTAATTACGTATTTTAATTTTCCTTTATACCATTCGATGCCATGATCCGTGTGTTAAGTGTTTCAAGCTTCATAGGGCAGGAATGGCTTAGAGAATGGAGAGGAAGCTTGCAAAAAGGGAAGGAGCACAAGAAATAAAGGAGACAACCAGCGAACAGCGACGCACATGCATGGATGACGCGTGTGCGCGATTTGGACAAAATCACAGTGATGCGTACGCGTGCTTGACGGGTACGCGTGGATTGGATTACGCTCAAACGACACAAGCGCGTGCCTGACGCGCACGCGTGGAGAGGAAAATCGTCAAACGACGCATACGCATCACCGACGCGTACGCGTGATCGATGCGTACGCGTGACATGCGCGATCTGCAGAAAATTTAGGAGACGCTGGGGACAATTTTAGGCCATGTTTTGACCCAATTTTCGGCCCAGAAACACAGAATAAAGCCAGGGAACATGCAGAGACTCAATTCATACTGAACATACATTCATAATTCACAATTTTAGTTTCTAGATGTAGCTTTAGAGAGAGAGAGAGAGGCTCTCTCCTCTGTCTTAGGATTTAGGATTAGGATTCCTCTTAAAGGATTTAGGATTTCTTCTTCTCAATTTCCAGGTTTAATGTTCCTTTTATTTATTTTTCCAAATTAATTTATGAGCTTTTCCATGTTACATTTGATATATTTATTAATTCAATTTGAGGTATTTTATATTTATGATTTTAATTTAGCTTTTTACACTCTTAGCTTTGGTTGAGTAATTAGTAACACTTGAGTTATCAAACTCAGCTGTTGATTGAAATTGGAATTCTTTGCTGATTAATTTGTACTCCAATAACTCTAGTCTTTCCATAGGAGTTGACTAGGACTTGAGGATCAAATTAATTAGTCCACTTGACATTCCTTTATTTAGTAAGGGCTAACTAAAGTGGGAGCAGAGTTCAATTCTCATCACACCTGAAAAGGATAACTATGATAGGACTTCAATTTCTCATACCTTGTCAAGACCTTTATTAGCTATTAATTTAATTTCTTGCAATTTATTTCTCTTGTTCAAACCTTTCGAAAACGCAAAAATACTCTTTTTCATAACCAATAATAAAACACACCTCCCTACAATTCCTTGAGAAGACAACCCGAGGTTTATATACTTCGGTTATAAATTTTATTGGGTTTTGTTACTTGTGACAACTAAAACTTTTGCACAAAAGGATTCTCTATTGGTTTAGAAACTATACTTACAACGCGATTATATTTGTGAATTTCTTTAGCGATAGAGAATCCACTCGTCAGTCCGTTCAAAATTATTTTTACTAATGCCATTTTTATGGGTTACTTTGTATAACTTTTTTGTCGCCTTGGTCGATTGGTCCGACTTTCATGTCGGTCCGTTCGAAGTTATTTTTAGTAATCCCTTTTTTTATGGTTTACTTTTTATTACTCTTTTGTAGCCTTGGTTGATTGGTCCGACTTTCATGTTAGTCCGTTCGAAGTTATTTTTAGTAATCCATTTTTATGGGTTACTTTATATAACTTTTTGCATTAATCTATTTTTATTGCTTTTTCATCTTGCCAATTTTGTAGAAGTCGGGTGGTGAGTTTGGTTCTCACTTGGTCGACCTTTGTAAAAGTTCGGATGATGAATTCGATTTTCATCGTGGTCGGGCGGTGAGTTTGGTAACTTGCCAACCTGTAGCTTTGTAATAGGGCGATGAATTTTTGCATCAAGATTAATACGCCTTGGTAGGTAAGCTTTATAGGGAATCTGAAAATTTTTATTCAAATAGAAAGCAGACATATAGGCGAACAACATATATACATGTGGGTGTTTGATCCTTCTAAGTCAGGAAATTTTTGCGGATCTTGGTTTGGTGCCGCATTAAAAAACCTTTTCAGGAAAAAGAGTGCCGCTTGACCTAAGATCTTTTATTACCTCCTAACTATAATACATTCTTAGATTACAGGCGTGCCATGACCTTGTAGCTCTCGCCCCTTGAGTTCGGACACCCTGTAGTAACCTTTTCCAAGTACATGTGTGACTCGGTAGGGTCCTTTCCAGTTAGCTGCCAGCTTCCCTCTCCTGGTCGACTTGTTCTGATATCATTTCGAATTAGGATGAGGTCGTTGTTGGCAAAACTTCACTGTACTACCTTTTTAATGCCTCCTCCCTGATCCGAGCTCTTTCTCAGATTTCTGGAAGTAGGTCGAGTTCTTCCCTTTGAAGTTGGGAGTTGGCCTCTTCATTGTATAGGATCGTTCTGGGGGATCCTTCTTCGATTTCTACTCAGATCATTGCCTCTATTCCATAAGCCAATCAAAAGGGCAATTCCCTCATTGTGGAGTGTGGAGTTGTTCGATATGCCCATAGGACTTGTGGGAGCTCTTCAGCCCAAGCTCCCTTTGCGTCCTGTAGTCTCTGTTTTAACCCGACTAGTATAAATTTATTGGCAGCCTCTGCTTGTCCATTAGCTTGGGGGTGTTCTACAGACGTGAATTGGTGCTTTATTCTCAAGTCAGCTACCAACTTCCTAAAACTTGCGTCTGTGAATTGAGTGCCATTGTCTGTGGTGATGGAGTGAGGAACCCCAAACCTTGTGACAAGGTTCCTATATAAGAATTTCTGACTTCTTTGAGCAGTGGCATTAGCTAGGGGTTCTGCCTTAATCCATTTTGTGAAGTAATTGACCCCTACAATGAGGAACTTGACTTGTCCTGACCCTTGGGGAAAGGGTCCCAGGAGGTCGAGTCCTCATCTTACGAATGGCCAAGGTGATGTTATGCGGATGAGCTCCTCTAGTGGGGCGATCTGAAAGTTGGCATGTTTTTGGCATGGTGGGCACATCTTAACGAACTTGGTTGCTTCTTTCTGCAAGGTCGGCCAAAAGAACCCGGCTCGGAGTACTTTTTTGGAGAGAGCTCGTGCTCCAAGTTGATTTCCACACATGCCGTTGTGTACTTCTTCCAAAACCTCCTTGGTGTTAGAGGTTGGCACACATTTTAACAGGGGTGTCGAGATCCCTCTCTTGTATAGGATGTTGTTTATGATGGTGTAATACTGTGCTTCTCATCTTAGCCTCTTTGCTTCCTTCTTATCTGTAAGGAGTGTCTCTGATTTAAGGTAGTTGATTATGGGGGTCATCCATCCATGATCCTTACCTGATATGGCTAGGACCTTTTCTTCCCCTGAGGTTGATGGACTCTGTAAAATTTCCTGGATAAGGCTTCTATGATTGCCCCCTGGTTTGGTGCTGGCTAGTTTTGAGAGTGCGTCAACTCGAGCATTCTGTTCCCAAGGTATGTGGCAGACATCGTATTCCTTGAGTTGTTTGAGCTGTTCATGGGTTTTGTCCAGGTACTTTTTCATGGTAGGGTCCTTAGCTTGGTAGTTCCCTGTTATTTGTGAGGTGACTACTTGCGAATCACTAAAGATGATAATTTTTTGAACACCAACCTCCTTAGCCAGCCTCAAATCAGCTAGCAACGCCTTGTATTTAGCCTGATTGTTCGAGACAGGGAATTCAAATTTTAAGGAGAGTTTGATTTGGGTTCCCTGATCACTTTCTTAGATCACGCCTGTACTACTCCCGATTTTGTTTGAAGAGCCGTCTACGTAGAGATTCCATTTTGTAGGTGTTCCCGGGGTATCAGTGTACTCAGCAATGAAATTGGCCAAATACTAAGACTTGATGGCTGTCCAAGCTTCATATTGAAGATCGAACTCTAATAGCTCGACTGCCCACTGTATAATTATTCCCGCTAAATCTGTCTTCTGTAGAATGCCTTTTATAGGCTAGTTGGTCCGGACCTTGATGGTGTGAGCTTGAAAATATGGGCGAAGTCGTCGGGAGGTGATAATGAGAGCGTAGGCAAATTTTTCTATCTTTTGATAGTTTAATCCGGCCCCTTGTAGGGCTTTGCTGATGAAGTAGATGGGTTGTTGTCCCCTTTCCTCTTCTCTGACTAGTGCTGATGCTATTACCCGATTTTCTACTACGAGGTATAATATGAGTGGTTCTCCTTCCTGTGGTCGAGTTAGAATACGTGACTGACCCAAGAACTTTTTAAAATCCGGGAAAGCCTGCTCACACTTTGTTGTCCACTCAAACCTCTTTTCCTTCCTTAAAGTGGCGTAGAAGGGGAGAGATCGTATGGCCGATCTGGCTAGAAATCTGGACAAGGCTACCATCTCCCGTTGAGTTATTGTACCTCTTTGTCACAGGTCAGACTCTTCATGTCAAGTATGGCCCGGCATTTATCCAGGTTCGCCTCAATTCCTCGTTGTGTCAGTAAGAAACCTAGAAATTTGCCAGCTTCTACTGAAAAGGTATACTTTGCAGAGTTAAGTCGCATGTCATGCTTCCTTATGGTGTTAAACACTTGGGCGAGGTCAAACAATAACAACTCTTCGCTTTGAGTTTTTACCAACATGTCATCCACATATACCTCAATGAGTTTCCCAATATGGTCTGCATAGACTTTGTTCATTAATCTTTGGTAGGTAGCTCCTACATTTTTGAGTCCAAATGGCATGACCACATAACAGTAATTTGCTTTTGGGGTTAAGAATGAGGGTTTTTCTTGATTAGGTGGATACATTAGAATCTGATTATATCCCGAATAAGCATCCATGAAAGCGAGGTACTTGTATCCAAAGGAGGCGTCCACTAGAGTGTCTATGCTTGGGAGTGGACAAAGATCCTTTTGGCAAGCTTTATTGAGGTCGGTGTAGTCAGTGCACATCCGCCATTTCCCATTTGACTTTTTCACCAAGACAACGTTGGCTAGCCATAGCGGATACTTGACTTCTCTTATAAATCCTGCCTCTAGTAGAGTTTGTACCTGTTCTTCCATAGCCTGAGATCTCTCTGGTCTGAGCTTCCTACGCTTCTGCTGTACTGGCTGAGATCCTAGGTAGATTGCCAGTTTATGGCACATTAGTTTAGGATCTATTCTCGGCATGTCTGCGGCTTTCCATGCAAAGAGGTCAGCATTATTCCTTAGGAACTGTATCAGGGACTTCTTCACGTCTCCTTTTAGGGTTGCCCCAATATTTGTTGTTTTGTCTGGGGCATCGCCGATCTGGAATTTCTCTATCTCGCCCTCTGACTGTGGACGAAGTTCCTCCCAACTTTGAACTCTTCCGAGTTCGATAGTGTGGATTTCTTCTCCTCTGCCTCTGAGGTTCAGACTTTCATTGTAATAGCGTCACACAATTTTCTAATCTCCTTTTATTGTGGCAATCCCTTCTATGGTTGGAAACTTCATACATAGATGTGGAGTTGAAACTACTGCGGCAAGCTGGTTCAGTGTTGTCCGTCCTATCAGGGCGTTGTAGGCTGAGCATACATTGACCATGATATAATCGATATTGAGTGTCCATGATCGGGTTCCCTTTCCAAAGGTTGTGTGTAGGAAGATATATCCAAGTGGTTGGATTAGAGTGTCTCCTAGTCCAAATAAGCTGTCCGGATATGCTCTGAGCTCTTTTTCTTGTAGACCGAGCTTGTGAAGGCAGATTTAAATAAGATATTCACCGAGCTCCTTGGTCCACCAGTGTGGGGGTGGAGGTTAGCATTGGCCAATATGATTGTAATGACCATGGGATCATCGTGTTCCAGGATGATGCCAACACGATATACTTCTTTGAGGTAAAGGTCATAGTAGGGAGGTCGAGTGATCCCTCTCTTCCCCCAACACGATATACTTCTTTGAGATGCCTTTTGCTAGATGATTTCGAGATCCCTCCTCCTGCGAATCCTCCATTTATCATGTGGACGTGCCTTTCCGGGGTGTGAGGTGGTCGTTCAGCTCGACCGACCTCTTCGTCCCGTCTTCTTTTTCTGGGTTCGTCCATTTTGTTGGCTAAGTACCGATCTAGTCACCTTTCTCTTACCAAATTTTCTATGACATTTTTTAAGTCGAAGCACTTGCTGGTGGGATGTCCATAGATTCGGTGGTATTCACAGTATTTCGTCCGATTTCCCCCTCCTCTCTTGCTTTTAATTGGGTGAGGTGGTGGAATCATCTCAGTGTGGCACACTTCTCGGTAGATGTCCACGAGGGACACCCAGAGAGGTGTGTAATTATGGTATTTTTGAACTTCTCTCCATGTTGATCTTCTTTTTTCTTAGACTCTTTATCCTTATCTCGGGAGAAGTAAAAGAATCTGGGCTTTGAGGTCTCCCCTAGCCAAGAATTTTCTTTCATGTTAATATACTTCTCTGCCAGTTCTTGTACTTTATTTAAAGATGTTGGGTGTTTCTTTGATATTGAATGACTGAAAGGTCTTTCTCGTAGGCAATTGATGAGGCCCATGATGGCTGCTTCTGTTGGTAGGCTTTGTATGTCCAAGCATGTTTTATTAAAACTTTCTATGTAGTTGCGAAGGCTCTCTCGATCTCCTTGCTTGATTCCTAATAAGCTTGGGGCGTGTTTGGATTTGTCCTTCTGGATAGAGAATCTGGCGAGGAATTTATTGGCTAACTCGTCGAAGCTTGTGATAGATCTAGGAGGCAGACTATCGAACCACTTAATTGTCGTCTTTGTTAGAGTAGTTGGGAAGGCTTTGCAATGAATGGCGTCCGAGGCGTCAGTGAGATACATTCTGCTTCCGAAGTTGCTGAGATGATGGCTTGGATCAGAGGTACCGTCATATGGGGTCAGGTCGGGAGCTTTAAAATCCTTTGGAACCTTAGCTTTCATGATTTCTTTGGTGAAAGGGTCTTGATCTTTGAGGGAGTTATCATTGTGATTGGGTTGGATGGTTTTGGTTTTTAGGTCGGCTTCGAGTTATAGAAGCTTGTCCTCTAACTCTCGGCGTCGCCTAGTTTCTCTTCGAAGGTTCCTCACGGCTTCCAGTTGATGCTTGGCTTCTTTTTCGAGCTGTTGGAGATGGTTTTATTGAGCTTGTAGTGCCTCCATGATTTCTGTATTTGGTGAATTTTTGTCTTTATTTAGTTGAGATGCGTCTTTTGGTTTGGAGTCCACATTCTTATGCGGCTTCTTGTTTTCTAGATTAGAGTTGTGGTCGTTGTCAAGGTTGTCCGCCATGATTATAGGATGACTTCCAGGTTCCTCAGCAACGGCGCCAATGTTCCGAGGGTTACCTGAAACTGTAGGTCGATCTTGGACGAGATCTGCGGTGGTGGCCAGAGCTGTCGTGTCTGACTTGTTGGATCTGGTGGCCAGAGCAGCTGATCCTTCGTCACTGGAGGGTGGTGGTACCTGCAAGAGACTTCGATGCTTAAGTTAGCACGGGATTTAAGCAGGTTTTTTTAGTAGAATCAGAGTATGAGTTATACATGGGAGCTCCAGTGTATTTATAATAGTGTAGAGTGACCTTTCTGTAGATAAGATAGTTATCTTATCTTTGAGTGAATTCATCTTATCTTTAGAAGGAACCGCCTTTATCTTTTATAGGCTTTAGCTACCTTTAGATTTGGGCACGGTTCCTTCGTTTGGGCCTTCTTTGGGCTTCTCTGGTGATTTGGCCGAGCTCTTTGAGAAGAGGTCCGATAATCCTAACCTAAAGAGGTCGGTCGACTTGTCGTTAATTAGCCCGGGTCATAGAAGCATCTCCATTCCTGCCATTGGAGCCAATAACTTTGAGCTGAAACCTCAGCTAGTTGCCTTGATGCAACAAAACTGCAAGTTTTATGGACTTCCATCTGAAGATCCTTATCAGTTTTTAACTGAGTTCTTGCAAATCTGTGAGACTGTAAAGACGAATGGAGTTGACCCTGAAGTCTACAGACTCATGCTTTTCCCTTTTGCCGTAAGAGACAGAGCTAGAATATGGTTGGATTCACAACCTAAGGATAGCCTGGACTCCTGGGATAAGCTAGTCACTGCTTTCCTGGATAAATTCTTTCCTCCTCAAAAGCTGAGCAAGCTGAGAGTGGATGTTCAAACCTTCAAACAAAAAGATGGTGAATCCCTCTATGAAGCTTGGGAAAGATACAAACAATTGACTAAAAGATGTCCATCTAACATGTTTTCAGAATGGACCCTATTAGATATATTCTATTATGGTCTCTCTGAATTTTCGAAAATGTCATTGGACCATTCTGCATGTGGATCTATTCACCTGAAGAAAACGCCTGAAGAGGCTCAAGAACTCATTGACATGGTTGCAAACAACCAGTTCATGTACACCTCTGAGAGGAATTCCGTGAATAATGGGATACGTCAGAAGAAAGGAGTTCTTGAAATTGATGCTCTGAATGCCATATTGGCTCAGAACAAAGTGTTGACTCAACAGGTCAACATGATCTCTCAAAATCTAAATGGGCTGCAACATGCATCCAACAGTACTAGAGAGGCAGCTTCTGAAGAAGCTTATGATCCTGAGAACCCTGCCATGGCAGAGGTTAATTACATGGGTGAACCTTATGGAAACACCTATAACCCATCATGGAGAAATCATCCAAATTTCTCCTGGAAGGATCAACAAAAGCCTCAACAAGGCTTTAACAATGATGGACGCAATAGGCTAAGCAATAGCAAGCCATATCCATCATCTTCTCAGCAACAGACAGAGAATTCTGAACAAAACACTTCTAATTTAGCCAATATTGTCTCTGATCTGTCAAAGGCCACTTTCAGTTTCATGAATGAAACAAGATCCTCCATCAGAAATTTGGAGGCACAAGTGGGCCAGCTGAGTAAGAAAGTCATTGAAACTCCTCCCAGTATTCTCCCAAGCAATACAGAAGAAAATCCAAAAGGAGAGTGCAAGGCCATTGATGTGATCAATGTGGCCGAATGCACAAGGGAGGAGGAGGACGAAAATCCTAGTGAGGAAGACCTCCTGGGACGTCCCTCAAGGAAGAAGGAGTTTCCTATTAAGGATCCAAAGGAATCTGAGGCTCATATAGAGACCATAGAGATTCCATTAAATCTCCTTCTGCCATTCATGAGCTCTGAAGACTATTCATCCTCTGAAGAGGATGAAGATGTGAATGAAGGGCAAATTGCTCAATACTTAGGAGCTATCATGAAGCTGAATGCCAAGTTGTTTGGTAATGAGACTTGGGAAAGTGAACCTCCCTTGCTCATTAGTGAACTAGATACTTGGATTCAGAAAACTCTACCTCAAAAGAAACAAGATCCTGGCAAATTCCTAATACCTTGTACCATAGGCACCATGAGCTTTGAAAAAGCTCTATGTGATCTAGGGTCAGGGATAAATCTTATGCCACTCTCTGTAATGGAGAAGCTGGGGATCATTGAGGTACAACCTGCCTTGTTCTCATTACAATTGGCAGACAAGTCATTAAGACAAGCTTATGGGTTAGTAGAGGACGTGCTAGTAAAGGTTGAAGGCCTTTACATCCCTGCTGATTTCATAATCCTAGACACTAGGAAGGAAGATGATGAATGCATCATCCTAGGAAGACCTTTCCTAGCCACAGCAGAAGCTGTGATAGATGTCAACAGAGGTGAATTAGTCCTTCAATTGAATGGGGGCTACCTTGTGTTTAAGGCACATGGCCATCCCTCTGTGACAGAAGAGAGTAAGCATGAAGAGCTTCTCTCAGTTCAGAGTCAAGAAGAGCCCACACAGTCAAACTCTAAGTTTGGTGTTGTGAGGCCAAAACCAAACTCTAAGTTTGGTGTTAAGACCCCATATCCAAACTCTAAGTTTGGTGTTGGCAACTATACAACATTGACCTGATCACCTTGTGGCTCCATGAGAGCCACTGTCAAGCTATTGACATTAAAGAAGCGCTTGTTGGGAGGCAACCCAATTTTATTTATCTAATTTTTATTTTATTGTTATTTTGTGTTTTATTAGGTACATGATCATGACGAGTCACGAAAAAATCATAAAAATTAAAAACAGAATCAAAAACAGCAGAAGAAAAAATTCGCACCCTGGAGGACGCACAGGCTGGCGTTCAACGCCTGTAAGATGCATCTGGCCGGCGTTCAACGCCAGAACAGAGCACCATTCTGGCGCTAAACGCCAGAAACAAGCAACATTCTGGCGCTGAACGCCAGGAATGTGCCTAGAGAAGAAAAGCTGGCGCTGAACGCCAGTAACAAGCATGAAACTGGCGTTCAACGCCAAAAACATGCTTTACATGGGCGTTGAACGCCCAGAATGTGCACCACACGGCGTTTAAACGCCAGAATGGTGTGCAAAGGCATTTTACATGCCTATTTGGTGCAGGGATGGAATTCCTTGACACCTCAGGATCTGTGGACCTCACAGGATCCCCACCTACCTCGCCCTCTCTCTCTCTCCATTCATGGTCATCCCTTCTGTTTTTCATTCACCACTCACTTCTATCCACTCTTCCCCACTCACCTTCAAAATTCAAAACTCTTTCCCACCCAAACCCACCCATATAGCCGAATACACACATCCCTCCATCTCTTCTTCTTCTTCATCATCTTTTCTTTCTTTTCTTACTCGAGGGCGAGCAATTTTCTAAGTTTGGTGTGGTAAACGCATAGCTTTTTGCTTTTTCATTACCATTAATGGCACCTAAGGCCAGAGAAACCTCAGGGGATAAGTTATCCTCCACACAAATATTGGAAGCAACTAAGGGTAGAAACACCAAAATTACTTGGAATCATTCAACAGAAGCAAGGAAGAGACATAGAGGAGCTCAAAAAGCACCATTGGACCTTCAAGAAGGCGCCACCCTCACTCAGGTGGATTCATTCCTTGTTCTTTATTTCTTTCTGTTTTCGGTTTTTAATGTTGTGTTTATCTATGTTTTGTGTCTCTACTTCATGATCATTAGTATGTAACCATGCCTTAAAGCTATGAATAAAATCCATTAACCCTTCACCTCTCTTAAATGAAAAATGTTTTAATTCAAAAGAACAAGAAGTACATGAATTTCGAATTTATCCTTGAAATTAATTTAATTATATTGATGTGGTGACAATACTTTTGTTTTCTGAATGTATGATTGAACAGTGCATATGTCTTTTGATATTGTTGTTTATGAGTGTTAAAATTGTTGGCTCTTGAAAGAATGATGAACAAAGAAAAATGTTATTGAGGATCTGAAAAATCATGAAATTGATTCTTGAAGCAAGAAAAAGCAGTGAAAAAGAAAGCTTGCGAAAAAAAAAATTTTGCGAAAAAAAATAGAAAGAAAAAGAAAAAGCAAGCAGAAAAAGCCAATAGCCCTTAAAACCAAAAGGCAAGGGTAAAAAGGATCCAAGGCTTTGAGCATCAATGGATAGGAGGGCCCAAGGAAATAAAATCCAGGCCTAAGCGGCTAAATCAAGCTGTCCCTAACCATGTGCTTGTGTCATGAAGGTCCAAGTGAAAAGCTTGAGACTGAGTGGTTAAAGTCGTGATCCAAAGCAAAAGAGTGTTCTTAAGAGCTCTGGACACCACTAACTGGGGACTCTAGCAAAGCTAAGTCACAATCTGAAAAGGTTCACCCAGTTATGTGTCTGTGGCATTTATGTATCCGGTGGTAATACTGGAAAACAAAATGCTTAGGGCCACAGCCAAGACTCATAAGTAGCTGTGTTCAAGAATCAACATGCTTAACCAGGAAAGTCAATAACACTATCCAAAATTCTAAGTTCCCAGAGACGCCAATCACTCTGAACTTCAAAGGAAAAAGTGAGATGCCAAAACTGTTCAGAAGCAAAAAGCTATAAGTCCCGCTCATCTAATTAAATTAATATTCATTGATATTCTGGAATTTATAGTATATTCTCTTCTTTTTATCCTAATTGATTTTCAGTTGCTTGGGAACAAGCAGCAATTTAAGTTTGGTGTTGTGATGAGCGGATAATTTATACGCTTTTTGGCATTGTTTTTTGGTAGTTTTTAGTAAGTTTGAGCTACTTTTAGGGATGTTTTCATTATTTTTTATGTTAAATTCACATTTCTGGACTTTACTATGAGTTTGTGTGTTTTTTTGTGATTTCAGGTAAAATTCTGGCTGAAATTGAGGGATTTGAGCAAAACTCTGAAAAAGGCTGACAAAAGGACTGCTGATGCTGTTGGAATCTGACCTCCCTGCACTCGAAATGGATTTTCTGGAGCTACAGAACCCCAATTGGCGCGCTCTCAACGTCGTTGGAAAGTAGACATCCAGAGCTTTCCAGCAATATATAATAGTCCATACTTCATTCGGAAATTGACGACGTAACTTGGCGTTGAACGCCAAGTACATGCTGCTGTCTGGAGTTAAACGCCAGAAAAACGTCATAATCCGGAGTTGAACGCCCAAAACACGTCATAACTCAGAGTTCAACTCCAAGAGAAGCCTCAGCTCGTGAATTGATCAAGCTCAGCCCAAACATACACCAAGTGGGTCCCGGAAGTGGATTTATGCATCAATTACCTACTCATGTAAACCCTAGGAGCGAGTTTATTATAAATAGAACATTTATCTATTGTATTAGACGTCTTTTGACCATGTTTCATCTTTGGTCTTAGTTTTGTATTATTCTTCATCTTAGGAGGCCATTGAGCACGTTTCAGGGGGCTGGCCATTCGGCCATGCCTGAACCTTTTACTTATGTATTTTCAACGGTGGAGTTTCTGCACACCATAGATTAAGGGTGTGGAGCTCTACTGTACCTCAAGTATTAATGCAATTCTATTTTCTTTTATTCAAATCTCTCTGATTCTTATTCCAAGATATTCATTCGTACCCAAGAACATGATGAATGTGATGATTAAGCGACGCTCATTATCATTCACACTTATGAACGCACGTGATTGACAACCACTTCCGTTCTACATGCAACAGAGCTTGAATGTGTATCTCTTAGATTCCCCAACAGAATCTTCGTGGTATAAGCTAGATAGATGGCGGCATTTATGAGGATCCGAAAAGTCTCACCTTGTCTGTGGTATTCCGAGTAGGATCCTGGGAATCCGGAAAGTCTAACCTTGTCTGTGGTATTCCGAGTAGGATTCCGGTAATGAATGACTGTGACGTGCTTCAGACTCGCAAGTGCTGGGCGTTAGTGACAGACGCAAAAGAATCAAGGGATTCTATTCCAGTAGGAGCGGGAACCAACCAGTGATTAGTCGTGCTGTGACAGAGCGCGTGAGCGTAGTTTTCACTGCGAGGATGGGATGTAGCCATCAACCATGGGTGATGCCTCCAGACGATTAGCCATGCGAGTGACAGCCGCATAGGATCATTTTCCTGAGAGGATTGAAAGTAGCCACCGCTGATGGTGAACCCCTATACACAGCTTGCCATGGAAGGGAGTAAGAAGAATTGAGTTGAAGCAGTGGAAAAGGCAGGCGTTCTTGAGCCATACAGTATCTCCATTCGCTTATCTGAAATTCCCACCAATGAATCTGCATAAGTATTTCTATCCTTTTTATTATTTTCTATTTTCTTATTTCTATTTTCGAAAACCCATAAACCAATTTAATCTGCCTAACTGAGATTTACAAGGTGACCATAGCTTGCTTCATACCAACAATCTCTGTGGGATCGACCCTTACTCACGTAAGGTTTATTACTTGGACGACCCAGTACACTTGCTGGTTAGTTGAACGGAGTTGTGAATTCAACTAGTGCCACAATAATGATTTCATACAAGTACAAAAGAATAAGTGATCACAATTTCGTCCACCAGGGGTCTAGCTCCATCTGCTTTATGGGTTTCCTAGCAAGATGTGGAAATGGAATAGGAATGGTGCCACCTGTAGCTTTTGTGTCCCTTGGCGCTTCATTCCTTGGTGGGGCTGCTTCTTCTTCAACTGCTCCTTGTACTGCATCCTCTTCTTCAACATCTTTTACCTCATCAATGTCTTCAACTGGGATGTCTGCTTTTGAGCTCGACTCCTCATGACTCCTCTCTGGCAGTGTAGTTTCGGACCTCAAAGTAATGGCATTGATTTCTCCTTTGGGGTTGGGTAAAGGTTGAGAAGGGAGTGCATTTGAGCTTGCAGGCTGATTGTTAGAGATATTTGATGATCCAATCTGGGACGAGAGCTTGTATAGCAGAGGTTAGACCGGTAAGTTAACTTGAGGGGCCTGTTGTTGGTTGTTTTGAGATCCCTGGGCTTGCCTTTGGTGAGGTGCTCTGTAAGGCTTGTTTTGTGAGATCCCTCAGTCTATCAGTCACTTTAGCTGGAAAGTATTTTTCTAAGAATTCTTTCCTGACCGTATCCCAGTTAGTAACAACTTTTTCAGGTTGAGTGTAGTACTACTCCTTTGCCTTCCCCTCAAGAGAAAACGGGAAGGGGGTTAGCAGGATAGAGGTCCCATCTGCACTATGACGCCTGACAATAGAACAGGCTGTCTAAAAATCTCTGAGGTGCTTGAGAGGCTCTTGAGCAGGTAAGCAATGAAATCTTGGCAGTAGATTGATTATTGCAGTCTTTAGTTCAACATCTGCACCCAGATTTGGATGACGCGCTTGGAATGGTGGCAGTGTAAAGTCCGGAGCTCCTGCTTCCTGAAGAGTAACCCTTCGGGGTGCTGCCATGTTATCTGCGCGTAGATCAACAGAATCAGTAGAAGAGGAGCTTGTTTCTCCCTTAAATGACACTTCAGATTCATCCTCAGATAAGACTGGTGAATTGGTGGTAACCACTTCACCACCCTCAGAGGCTAACCTACTCCGAGCTCGCCTTATACGTGAAAGAGTTCGTTCAATTTCTAGATCAAACGCGGCTAAGCTCAGATCAGGTAGTGAACGCGTCATTCAATAAAAGAAACATACAACTCATAGTAATAAAAATAAAAAAATATGCAAATATGTTAATAAAAATATTTACACTAATTAATAACTTAGCACACTGTTGTAACTCCCCGGCAACGGCGCCAAAATTGACGTACGGAAATTATCGATTAAGAATTTATAATGAACTAACGTTGCTAGTACAGTTCTTAACCAACAAGAATTTTACATATCAATTTAAAAGGGTTGTCACAAAATTTATAAATAAATACTGGGAGTAGAGTTCCCAGATCGCCTCCCAACGAGTTGCTAAGAGAGTGCAAATTATTGATTAGAGGTTTTCTCAAAAATTTGGAGTTTGGGAATTGGGCAAACAAACAATTATAAATTAACAAGAGATTTATGTAATTGGAATAAAGGCCTTGGTTAGGGGGAAATTAATTGGTGGTTCTATCCTTGTTGGATTTCCCAAGATAAATAATGACAGGTTGTTGTTTCTACTTAGTTAACCCTCAACAAATGAAGGAAAGTCAAGTAGTTAAGCTAACCCGAATTCACAAGTCCTAATCCTCTCCCTTGGGAAGGATTAGCGTTAGTGACTAGAGAGCTAGCCAACAATTTCCAAATACTATTTAACTCTTGAGTCTTCCAACTCAAGGGTCTCCAATATTAATCAACCCCCTCCAAAGCCAAGTTAAAAGTCTACTCCATTGACATGGATGCCAATTTCGCATTCATGTGAAAGGGAGTAGAAAGAAGACATGGCAATTAAACTCAATTGAAAATAATCAAGAAATAAAGAAGTTAAATAGAAAAGTATCCTTGCATTAATTAATCCCAAAATAGAGGATATCCAACTCTGAACAGGATAAATGGGAAATTAAGAAGAGTAAAGGAATAGAAAACAAACTAGAATAATAAAGACTTCACGGAGGTAGTAACTCTTTGTAATATCCAACTCAAAAGCATAAAACTGGAATCTATGAATATGAAGAACACTTGAGGAAGTAGTGAATTTTCTCTCTAATCTCCAAAACTAAAACTAAAACTATGAATGTGTGTATGTTCTCCCTTGAGTCTCTGCTGTCCCTTGGCTCTAATCTGTGTTCCTAGACCAAAAATTGGGTCCAAACTCAGCACAAAATCACCCCCAGCATTTTTCTGCAAACTGTTGTACGTCGCGCATGTGATGCGTATGCGCCAAGTGCATGTGCGCATCGATTGTCCTCTTTGCCTGTTGTGCGTACGCGCCAGGTGCTCGTGCGCATCGAGGTGTGAGTGCGCTAATGTGCACATGTGCGCCAGGTGCGTATCCGCGTCGCTCCTTTGTTTCTTTGCGTTCCTTCCATTGTTGCAATCTTCCTTTCCGTTCTCCAAGTCATTCCTGCCCTATAAAGCCTAAAAACACTCAACACACAGATCACGGCATCAAATGGAATAGAGGGAGAATTAAAAATTAACAATTTAGGGGCTTAGGAAGCATGTTTTTAATCACAACATAGAATTAGGAAGGCAATTGTAAAACATGCAATTCACATGAATAAGTGTAGGAAGAATCTAATAAAAATCACTCAATTCAACACAAGATAAACCATAAAATAGTGGTTTATGAAAAAGACCTCTGGATATTTGTATGCATGCATGAAATAATTGTTGATTGTTAGTTGAAAAACAAAAGCTTGGAAAGCATGATTAGGGGAGAATTGAGTGAATCAACCCCATACACTTGAGTGACTAGAGCGCATACACATCCGGTGAGGGTTCGATTGCTCAATTATTACATGTTTCCACCCATGATTATCTATTCTTGCAAGTTTGTAAAATCTTTTTAATAATTCAATTCAGTTGTGGGTTTGATTTGACTACTATGGCATTAGCCCTTTTACTTATATATGTATTCTTGGAAGTTGATTTATTTTAACCAAGTAGTTGCATTCATTTAAATAGATTGCATGTAGATAGATTGCATTTAGGTAGTTACATTGAATAAATGTTGATACCCTTTGCTTCTTTCTTGAGTTTAGCATGAGGACATGCTTAGTTTAAGTGTGGGGAGTGACGTTAGGATTTTTGCTAGTAAAGAATTTTATAAAAATATTCGCGTTGTAGATATAGTTTCTAAACCAACAAAAATCCTTTCGTGCAAACGTTTTGGTTGTCACAAGTAACAAACCCCTTTGAAATTGATAACCGAGTATTCAAACCTCGGGTTGTCTCTCAAGGAATTGCAGGGAGGTATGTTCTTATTATTGGCTATGAAAAAGGTAAAATTGGGGTTTTTGGAATTTGGGCAATGGGCACAGGTATATTTTCAAAGCAATAAAAAATAAATAAATAACTGTAAAATAGACTCTTGGCAAGGTATAAGAACTGGAAGTCCTATCCTTATCAATTGTGATGAGAATTGGATTTTAATCCCATTTAGTTAACCTTTACTAAACAAAGGAAGGTCAAGTAGACTAATTAATTTGATACCTAAAGTCCTAGTCTTTCCTTTGGAAAGGCTAGAGTTATTGGAACTCAAATTAATTAGCAACTCCCAATTTCAACCACTGCTTTATTTGACAGCTCAAGCGTCACCAATTACTCAACCAAAGCCAAAAGGGTAACCGGAAAATCCAAATTATTTATATAAATAAAAGACAGCAATCATCAATTTGAAATATCTTAAATAACATTAATTAAGAAAATCAATCTAAACATGGAACATTGAAAATAAATAAATACAAAGAACCTGGGATTGAGAGTCACTCCTAAAACTAAGAGAAGTCCTAAATCCTAATTTCTAAAAATCCTAAGAGAGAGGAGAGAACCTCTCTCTCTAAAAACTACATCTAAAACATGAAAAGTGAATTACGATAGCATGATTATGAATGGATGCAATCCCCCACTTTATAGCCTCTAATCTGTGTTCTCTGGGCCGAAAACTGGGTCAGAAACAGCCCAAAAGTCACTTCTAGCACTTCCTAGTTAGTATAGGTCGCGGCCAAGTGACGCGGAGGCGTCGCCCACGTGGCTGCGCGGATTAAAGTTCGCAGATGCGACGCGTCCGTGTGAATTACGCGTTCGCGTCACCTAGCATCAGGGCAACTATGAAATATTATATACTAAATCAAAGCTCCAGACGTTAGCTTTCCAACGCAACTGGAACCGTGTCGTTTGGACCTCTGTAGCTAAAGTTATAGATGTTTTTGTGTGAAGAGGTCAGGCTGGACAGCTTAACAACTTCTTCAACTTCTTGTATTCCTTCCACTTTTGCTTGCTTCCTTTCCATCCTCCAAGCCATTCCTGTCCTATAATATCTGAAAACACTTAACACACATATCAAGGCATCTAATGGTAATAAGAGAGGATTAATAATAAGCAAATATAAGATCAAAGAAGCATGTTTTCGATCATAGCACAAAATCAGGAAGGAAAAAGTAAAACATGCGAATTGTATGAATAAGTGAGTAAAGAGTTGATAAAAACCACTCAATTGAGCATAAGATAAACCATAAAATAGTGGTTTATCAACCTTCCCACACTTAAACAATAGCATGTCCTCATGCTAAGCTCAAGAGAAACTATAAAGATGAAGAGGAATGATAGAAAGTATGAAATGCAACTATCTATATGAATGCAACTACATGCAAAAA
This sequence comes from Arachis hypogaea, assembly GCF_003086295.3. Lineage (NCBI taxonomy): Eukaryota > Viridiplantae > Streptophyta > Magnoliopsida > Fabales > Fabaceae > Arachis > Arachis hypogaea. The sequence continues at coordinate 77,346,892 of NC_092040.1, forward strand.
ATGTTTCTACCTACTTGGTTAAAAATAAATAAGTTCTTCAAGACAAATATGAATTAAATTCCACTAATTCAAATGACAGAATAAAAAGCAAGTAAACTTGTAAGAAGATAGCTAATGAAAGTAGGGAATATAGAATCAAGCATTGAACCCTCACTAGTAGTGTATATCACTCTAATCTCTCAAGTGTCTAGGATCAATCACTCTATTCTTCTCTAATAATGCTTTCTAAACTTTTGTTCCTCATCTAATCAGTCAACAAATATTTAGCATACCAATGCAAACATCATGAGGTCTTTTCAGGGTTGTAATGGGGCTGAGGTAAAGGTAAGGGTATATATATAAGGCTAAGTGAGCTAATTAAGTGAATCCTTGATTAGTCTAAGATCTCACCTAACATACATACTTTGTAAAGCAAAGCTTCTTTACCTATTCTCCCATATTTTTTTCCACTTTTGATGTTACATGCTCATGTATTAGTTTTAATTTTGTCCCATGTGCATTGCTTTATTTTGCATCTGGGGAATTCTTTTGTATCCCCTTTATTCAAATACTGAATAATTTTTTTTAATGCACATGGTAATTCAATTATTTTGATTTCACATGAGCATGCTTCTCAAAATTCTTATTTTGAATTATTTCATTCTTTTCAGCTTCCTACCCTTTGTTTTTATCATCCATGTTCCCAATACGTTTCCCATACTTAAACAATTACACAATTTCTATCTTAAGCTAACCAAGGATTCAACTTGGAATTTTAAATTTGTTTTTCTGCTTAAGGCTAGTGTTCTGGTTTATAGAATAAGAGGGAATTAAAGGCTCAAGGGGGTTAACAAGGGTGATGTAAAAGGTAGGCTAATTTTGGGATAAGTGAGCTAGAATCAAACAATGGCCTCAATCATATGCAAGCATGTAAATACACTAAATAATGGACATATAGATTGGAACAAAATATAGATTACAATCATAGAGGAGGAAACACACAAGAATAAAATATTTATGGTTAAATAATGTAACCATGTAAATAAGCTCAAAATCTCACAGGTTGTGTGTTCTTTGGCTCAAAAACCATGTTCCAAATATAACTTCAAACAAATTTAACAAAAAATTTTCAATTTAAATTAGTGAAATATTATAAAAATTTATTAAAAAATAAAGTATTACTTCAACCAAGTAGTGACTAAATGCATAAAATTAAACAAACATGCAAATGCAACAATTAACAAATTAACATTGGTGTTGAGAAGGGACTAACTAACCCTTGGAGATCGGTATCGACCTCCCCACACTTAAAGATTGCACCATCCTCGGTGCATGCTGAGATATGCAGGTGGATTGGGGGTAGTGGTTCCTCAGCTGGGGCTCTTTTGGTTCCTTTCCTTGCTGGTGGTTTGGAAGTAGCTTTCTCTTGACCCTTCTTGGTGGCCATCCTGAAAAAGGGAAGAGAAAGTAAATAAAATTAAAGAGACAGAGCAAGGAAGAGGAATAAGTGAGTGATAGTCAATGCACGGTAAAGATCAATGAAGGTAACACATGGTCATGACAACATGTGAAAAGTTTATTAAAGGGAATAAAACAAGTGCAAGATAGGGTAAGTAGATGCAAGATGTTTATTGGCATGCCGGCAAGGGCATGAGTAGCATAGATCAAACATCACTTCGTAACAAACTATCATGTTTGTATTGACAATTAAATTTAATTAATAAAATAATAAAGGGAATTTGTAAAAAGCAGGCATTAAATAGTGGAATAGAATAATGTAGAAAAGTGCATGATGCCATATGGGCTTTTTCACAAACACTTAGCATGCATGGTAAATAATCTAATGAAAATAATAAATTGAACATGCAAGCAACCCTTTAAAAAGTAATATATAATTGTCAAACAATTCACAAAAATATAGAAAATAATGACCCAAATAAATTTCTAACACCAATGAAAATAATGCAATGAATGAAAGTATGCAAATAAATTAAATAAAATAAGAGATAAAAAGAATGAGAAGTGAAAGAAAGGAAGAAGAGGTAAGTAAGAAAGAAGGGAGGAAAAATTAGGATTGGAGAAGAAAAGATAAAATATTTTGGCATATTAGGTTAAGGTGTGTGACGCAGACGCGTGAGTCACGCGATCGCGTCACTTGATTTGTGCTAGTGGCACGAGTGCAGCCTCGCATTCGCACAACTCTCTGTTTGAATTGCATTTTGCCAAAAATCTGGGTGACACGGTCGCGTGCGTGACGCTATCGCGTTGATGGCCATTTTTGAAAGACGACGTGGCCGCGTGGGGCACGCGTTCGCCTGGGAGGGCTTGGGCTTCTAGCACGAGTCCAGCCCAATTCCAGCACAACTTTCGGCCATGCACCTTTTTGACGTCGATTCTCATGGCACGCGGCCGCGTGGTTGATGCGGTCATGTGGGAGGCCAAAGTTCCACACGACGCGATCACGTGGGGTCAAATTATGCTAAAGGCGCGCCTCCAGCCACGCTCTCACGTGACTCTCTGTTCAATTCTTTTCTTCCGAACGCGCTAGTGACGCGGACGAGTTAGCGATGCTGCCGCGTCGCGTGCTTGTTTTTCCATATTTTTTAATGCAATATGCAGATGCAAATGCAGTGTTTAATGTGAATGCTATGCATGATTCCAGGTTCAATAAAATAAAATAAAATTCAAAAACAAACAAAACTAAATAAAATTAAAATTGCAAAATGAACGACCATACCATGGTGGGTTGTCTCCCACCTAGCACTTTTAGTTATAGTCCATAAGTTGGACATTTGATGAGCTTCCTGCTAGGGTGGATTGTGCTTGTATTGATCCAGGAATCCCCACCAATGTTTATACCTTCAATAGCCTCTGGGATCCCAAACTAGGTGCAGAAAGCCTTCAAGCAAGTTAAAGCAAGTGACAAGGCCCCAAGAGTATTGATAGCTAGACTGAATTCCGGGGTCCCAAACCGTGCTTTTGCACCCATCTTCTTGTTGATCATTAGTGTTCCAACTGGGTGGCAGGCAATCTGAATTCTCACGAAAGCAGCCAGACAACTTCCTAGACCCATTCAGTTGAGCTCTACACCAACCTTTGCATTTAAATGTTGAGCACACTACCATGTTGAACCTTGCAGGATAAATCTTATCACTAACCATCTTCTTCTTACTCTTAATACCACATAGAGCTCTAAGTTGACCATCCGTCTCCAGTAGCCCATATTCAAGTGGAATTAGAAAGCTAAGGGATACGGATTTTACCCACTTGAATATTGTGAAGGATGATGGCAACTTAGGGGAAGGTGTTTCTAATGAACGTGCAAGCTCCACTCCCTTATGCTCTTCTTCGACATCTTCCACCTCTTGGCAATCTTCTTCAATATCAACCTCTTCCTCTTGGTGGATTTCTTCCAATTCAATCTCTTCTTCAATGTTCACCAAGGGCAAGGGAGGTTGTGCTTCTTCTTCTGTAATCTCCATGTCAAGTCCAATGGGAGAGGATTCAAATGTAGATAAGAATTCATTAATGATTGAATCCATCTCTTTATCGTCTCCTTCAAAGTCTTCAACCATGATATACTTTGGAGGTTGTTGATGCATGTGGAAACTTGTCTCGCAACAAATTCCCCTGCGGCAAGTGTACTGAATTGTCGTCAAGTAAAACCCACAATAGAGTGGGGTCGAATCCCACAGAGATTAACGGATTAAGCAATCAATGGTTAATTGATTATCCTAGTTAGACGATTCAGATTTGGATGATGAGCAGCAGGAATTGTAAATTTACAGAAAAGTAAAGAAAGCAATAAAGTGTAGAAAAATAAAATGGCAAGAAAAGTAAATGAAAGAAATAAAATGAACATTGGGATCAAGAGATATTGCAATCCTCCGGATCATGTTCATTCTCATCTCTTCCTCAATCAATGCACTCATTGATCTCTTTGGCAATCTTAATTGATCGAATTACAATTCCTTATAATTCAATCTCTCAAATCTTGATCAATAGCCAATTCCTTGGTCATTTGCTCGTGAGAAGAGATGAAGTTTGGTCACTGATTATACCACATGCATTTCCCAAATCAAGTGTTGAGAGGATTATAGTCACATATCCATCCAAACCCAACTTGGTCTAGCATAAGAAAGCATTTCTAGCATGATCTCTTCATTCCTTTTCCAAGGTTCCGAAGAGATCCAATTATGGAGAGTTTCTTTTCCAAGACAACTAACCAATTGAATGAAGATTGAAAGCTTTCTAGTAAAATCAAGAGAAAAGAAAGAAGAAGAAGAATAAGAACTACAATTGATCCATTGAATCATAATAGAGCTCTCTAACCCACTAAAAAGAGTTAGTTTATCATTGCTCTACCAAAATAGAAAAGAAAGAAAGTGTAGAAAAGTAAAGATGAAGATTAAAACTAAAATTTAAACTTCAAAATTCATAAATGAAAAGTACAAACTAGAATTAAACTACTACTAAGAAAAAGAAAAGAAAAGAAAAGGAAGAAGAGTGGTTGAGGGGAGGGGTCCGAAGACCCACTCCCCTTGGAGTGTGCCAATTCACAGAAGTTCAAATTGGTCTTCACTCTCTCCCCCTTCCTTCAATTCTCCCGTACCTAGAATGACTTGAATGTAAAAACTAAGGCCTTTATATAGGCTCTCCTAAATTACAAAATGAAATTAAAAGCAAATTACACTTAAATGAAAATTCCTATTCTAGATGCTTCTTGTGGCCTTGATTGGTTGACAATTGTGGGCTTGCTTGCTTGAGCTTTGAAGTGGGCTTGAGAGAGAAGTGAGTTAAGTTGAAGTCCAGGTGCTAAAGTTAGTGCTAAAGTTAGCCACACTAACGGTACAAGTTTGGCGTTAGTGCTAAAGTTATTGTGGCTAACGTTGCACTTGCTGCCCAGTTGGTGTTTTTGGGGCTTAAAAGATGCCTCTTGTTTGTGCTCCAATTTCATGCCCACTATAAAGTATTATAAATCGTTGGAAAGCTCTGAATATCAGCTTTCTAACGCAACTGGAATCACCTCAATTGGACCTCTGTAGCTCAAGTTATGCTCCTTTGAAGTGGACAAGGTCGCTGGCATAGTTGCCTGTGTTACTGGAAAACATTAGTGCCAATAACGCTAGCGATCAGGGCTTCATTATTGCTAGTTTCTGGAGCTCAAACTTAGTGTCCTGGTAGAAGAAATTGTGATTCATATGTTATTGCATTTTGTAAAATTCATTGCTTTTTCTTTCCCTGGCAATGGCGCCAAAAACATGATGCCAATACCATGGTTTACAACTATGTGTGGTCACAACTCCGTTCAACTTAACCAGCAAGTGTACTGGGTCATCCAAGTAATACCTTACGTGAGTAAGAGTCGATCCCACAGAGATTGTTGGTATGAAGCAAGCTATGGTCACCTTGTAAATCTCAGTTAGGCAGATTAAATGGTTTATGATAAGTTCGAAAATAAATAATAAACAGAAAATAAAATAGTAAATAGTTACTCATATAATTCCATGGTGGGAATTTCAGATAGACATATGGAGATGCTGTGCTCCTCTTGAATCTCTACTTTCTTATTATATTCATCCAATCCTTCTTACTCCTTTCCATGGCAAGCTGTATGTAGGGCATCACCGTTGTCAATGGCTACATCCCATCCTCTCAATGAAAATGGTCCTATGCTCTGTCACAGCACGGCTAATCATCTGTCGGTTCTCAATCAGGTTGGAATAGAATCCCTTGATTCTTTTGCGTCTGTCACTAACGCCCAGCCTTCAGGAGTTTGAAGCTCGTCACAGTCATTCAATACCGGAATCTTACTCGGAATACCACAGACAAGGTTAGACTTTCCAGATTCCCGGAATCCTACTCGGAATACCACAGACAAGGTTAGACTTTCCGGATTCCCATGAATGCCGCCATCTATCTAGCTTATACCACAAAGATTCTGTTGGGGAATCTAAGAGATATGCGCCCGGCCTAAGGTAGAACGGAAGTGGTTGTCAGTCACGCGCGTTCATAGGTGAGAATGATGATGAGTCTCACGGATCATCAGATTCATCAAGTTGAAGTGCAACGTATATCTTAGAATAAGAATAAAAGAGAATTGAATAGAAAATAATAGTAATTGTATTGAAACTTGAGGTACAGCAGAGCTCCACACCCTTAATCTATGGTGTGTAGAAACTCCACCGTTGAAAATACATAAGTGAAAGGTTCAGGCATGGCCGAGAGGCCAGCCCCCATGATCTGAGAACTAATCATCCCAGGATGAAACGTGGTCCCCCCCCCCCAAAAAAGACTGGACTAGACCAGACGACTAATACACTAGTAAAAAAAAAGTCTTATTTATACTAAACTAGCTACTAGGGTTTACATGAGTAAGTAATTGATGCATAAATCCACTTCTAGGGCCCACTTGGTATGTGTTTTGGCTGAGCTTGATCTATCCACGAGCTGAGGCTTCCTTTGGAGTTGAATGCCGAGTTATAGCGTGTTTCTGGCGTTCAACTCCGGGTTGTGACGTGTTTCTGGCGTTTGACTCCAGACAGCAGCATGTACTTAGCGTTGAGCGCCACTTTACGCCGTCAATTATCGAATAAAGTATGGACTATTATATATTGCTGGAAAGCTCTGGATGTCTACTTTCCAACGCCATTGAGAACGCGCCATTTGGAGTTCTGTAGCTCCAGAAAATCCATTTTGGGTGCAGGGAAGTCAGATTCCAACAGCATCAGCAGTCCTTTTGTCAGCCTTTTTTCAGAGTTTTGCTCAAGTCCCTCAATTTCAGCCAGGAATTACCTGAAATTATAGAAAAACACACAAACTCATAGTAAAGTCCAGAAATGTGAATTTAACATAAAAACTAATGAAAACATCCCTAAAAGTAGCTTGAACTTACTAAAAATTACCTAAAAACAATGCCAAAAAGCGTATAAATTATCCGCTCATCACAACACCAAACTTAAATTGTTGCTTGTCCCCAAGCAACTGAAAATCAATTAGGATAAAAAGAAGAGAATATACTATAAATTCCAAAATATCAATGAATATTAATTCTAATTAGAAGAGCAGAGCTTGTAGCTTTTTGCTTCTGAACAGTTTTGGCATCTCACTTTTTCCTTTGAAGTTTAGAATGATTGGCATCTCTAGGAACTTAGAATTTCAGATAGTGTTATTGATTCTCCTAGTTAAGTATGTTGATTCTTGAACACAGCTACTTTTATGAGTCTTGGCCGTGGCCCTAAGCACTTTGTTTTCCAGTATTACCACCGGATACATAAATGCCAGAGACACATGACTGGGTGAACCTTTTCAGATTGTGACTCAGCTTTGCTAGAGTCCCCAGTTAGAGGAGTCCAGAGCTCTTAAGCACACTCTTTTGCTTTGGATCACGACTTTAACCACTCAGTCTCAAGCTTTTCACTTGGACCTGTATGACACAAGCACATGGTTAGGGACACTTGATTTAGCCGCTTAGGCCTTGATTTTATTTCCTTGGGCCCTCCTATCCATTGATGCTCAAAGCCTTGGATCCTTTTTACCCTTGTCTTTTGGTTTTAAGGGCTATTGGCTTTTTCTTCTTGCTTTTTCTTTTTCTTTCTATTATTTTTTTCACCATTTTTTTTCGCAAGCTTTTTACTTTTCACTACTTTTTCTTGCTTCAAGAATCAATTTTCATGATTTTTCAGATTGTCAATAACATTTCTCTTTGTTCATCGTTCTTTCAAGAGCAACAATTTTAACATTCATAAACAACAAGATCAAAAATATGCACTGTTCAAGCATTCATTTAGAAAACAAAAAGTATTGTCACCACATCAATATAATTGAACTAAATTCAAGGATAAATTCGAAGTTCATGTACTTCTTGTTCTTTTGATTAAAAACATTTTTCATTTAAGAGAGGTGAAGGATTAATGGAATTATTCATAACTTTAAGACATAGTTACTAAACACTAATGATCATGAAGTAGAGACACAAAACATAAATGAACACAACATAAAAACCAAAAAGCAGAAAGAAATAAGAACAAGGAATGAATCCACCTTAGTGGCATATTCTTCTTGAAGGACCAACAATGTCCTTAAGCTCTTCTATGTCCCTTCCTTGCCTTTGTTGCTCCTCCCTCATCGCTCTTTGATCTTCTCTTATTTCATGGAGAATGATGGAGTGCTCATGATGTTCCACCCTTAATTGTTCCACATCGTAGCTCAAATCTTCTAAGGAAGTGCTGAGTTGTTCCCAATAGTTGTTGGGAGGAAAGTGTATCCCATGGGGCATCTCAGGGATTTCTTGATGATGAGCTTCCTCATGCATCTCTTGAGATCCGTGGAGGGTCTCTCTTGCTTGCTCCATCCTCTTCTTGGTGATGGGCTTATCCTCCTCAATGGAGATGTCTCCTTCTATGATAACTCCAGCTGAGTAACACAGATGGCAAATAAGGTGAGGAAAAGCTAGCCTTGCCATGGTGGAGGGCTTTTCGGCTATTTTGTAGATTTCATTGGAGATGACTTCATGAACTTCTACTTCCTCTCCAATCATGATGCTATGAATCATGATGGCCCGATCCACAGTAACTTCAGATCGGTTGCTAGTGGGAATGATGGAGCGTTGAATGAACTCCAACCATCCTCTAGCCATAAGCTTGAGGTCCAGTCTTCTTAGTTGAACTGGCTTGCCTTTGGAGTCTCTTTTCCATTGAGTTCCTTCCACACATATGTCCATTAGGACTTGGTCCAACCTTTGATTAAAGTTGACCCTTCTAGTGTAGGGGCGTACATCTCCTTGCATCATGGGCAAGTGGAATGCCAACCTCACATTCTCCGGACTAAAATCTAAGTATTTCCCCAAACCATTGTGAGATAATTCTTTGGACTCGGGTTCATACTTTGATCATGGTTCCTAGTGATCCATGCATTGGCATAGAACTCTTGAACCATTAAGATTCCGACTTGTTGCATGGGGTTGGTTAGGACTTCCCAACCTCTCCTTCGGATCTCATGTCGGATCTCTGGATACTAATTTTTCTTGAGCTTGAAAGGGACCTCAGGGATTACCTTCTTCTTTGCCACAACATCATAGAAGTGGTCTTGATGGCTTTTGGAGATGAATCTTTCCCTCTCCCATGACTCGAAGGTGGAAGATTTTGTCTTCCCTTTTCCTTTTCTAGAGGATTCTCCGGCCTTAGGTGCCATTGATGGTAATAGAAAAACAAAAAGCTTATGCTTTTACCACACCAAACTTAAAATATTGCTCGCCCTCGAGCAAGAGAAGAAAGAAGAGAAGAAGAAGAAGAAGAAAATATGGATGAGAGTGAGGGATGGTGTTTCAACCAAGGTGTAGAAGAGGGGGTTTGTGTTGTGTGAAAATGAAGTAGAATGGAAGGGTATATATAGGGAAAGGGGAGAGGGTAGGTTCGGCCATGTAGGGTGGGTTTGGGTGGGAAAGTGTTTTTGAATTTTGAAGGTAGGTGGGGTTTATGGGGAAGAGTGGATGGATGTGAGTGGTGAAGGGGGTAATTGGGAAGAGAGATTGAAGTTGTTGGGAAGTGTGACATGGGGAGGAGTGTTATAGGATTAAGAGGTAAGGTGGGAATATGTTAGGTGGGGATCCTGTGGGGTCCACAGATCCTGAGATGATCCTGTGGGGTCCACAGATCCTGAGGTGATCCTGTGGGGTCCACAGATCCTGAGGTGTCAAGGAATTACATCACTGCACCAAATAGGCATGCAAAATGCCTTTGCATACCATTCTGGTGTTTAAACGCCGAGGTGATGCACGTTCTGGGCGTTCAACGCCCATGTGTAGCATGTTTTGGGCGTTCAACGCCCATGTGTAGCATGTTTCTGGCGTTGAGCGCCAGATTCATGCTCTGTTCTGGCGTTCAGCGCCAGCTTTTCTCAAGGCATATTCCTGGCGTTCAAACGCCAGAATGTTGCTTGTTTCTAGCGTTCAGCGCCAGATTCATGCTCTGTTCTGGCGTTGAACGCTAGCCAGATGCTCCTTACTGGCGTTGAACGCCAGTTTGTCCTTCCTCCAGGGTGTGATTTTTCTTCTGCTATTTTTGATTCTGTTTTTAATTTTTATATTTTTTTCGTGACTCCACATGATCATGTACCTAATAAAACACAAAATAACAATAAAATAAAATAAAAATTAGATAAATAAAATTGGGTTGCCTCCCAACAAGCGCTCTTTTAATGTCGTTAGCTTGACAGTGGGCTCTCATGGAGCCTCACAGGTGATCAGGTCAATGTTGTATAGTCCCAACACCAAACTTAGAGTTTGGATGTGGGGTCTTAACACCAAACTTAGTGTTTGGTTGTGGCCTCCAACACCAAACTTAGAGTTTGATTGTGGGGACTCTTTTTGACTCTGAACTGAGAGAAGCTCTTTGTGCTCACTCTCTTTTGTCACAGAGGGATGGCCATGTGCCTTAAACACCAGGTAGTCCCCATTCAATTGAAGGACTAATTCACCTCTGTTGACATCTATCACAGCTCCTGCTGTAGCTAGGAAAGGTCTTCCAAGGATGATGCATTCATCCTCTTTCTTCCCAGTGTCTAATATTATGAAATCAGCAGGGATGTAAAGGCCTTCAACCTTTACTAACACGTCCTCTACTACTCCATAAGCTTGTCTTAATGACTTGTCTGCCAATTGTAATGAGAACAATGCAGGTTGTACCTCAATGATCCCCAGCTTCTCCATTACAGAGAGTGGCTGGTGCACGAATTTGTGATCCGCACAACTAACCAGCAAGTGCACTGGGTCGTCCAAGTAATACCTTACGTGAGTAAGGGTCGATCCCACGGAGATTATTGGTTTGAAGCAATCTATGTTTATTTTATTAATCCTAGTCAGGATGCCAATAGGATTAATTCGTTTTAATGATAAGAAGTCAAAGTATTTGAAATAAGGAATTGTTACTTTATTGATGGAGAATATGTTGGAGTTTTGGAGATGCTTTGCCCTCTGATTCTCAACTTTTCCTTGAAATCCTTTTCCCGCACGCAAGGTTCCTTCCATGGCAAGCTCTATGTAGGGTGTCACCGTTGTCAATGGCTACCTCCCATCCTCTCAGTGAAAACGTTCCTATGCTCTGTCACAGCACGGCTAATCATCTGTCGGTTCTCAATCAGGTTGGAATAGAATCCATTGATTCTTTTGCGTCTGTCACTAACGCCCAGCCTTCAGGAGTTTGAAGCTCGTCACAGTCATTCAATCCCAGAATCCTACTCGGAATACCACAGACAAGGTTTAGACTTTCCGGATTCTCATGAATGCTGCCATCAATCCAGCTTATACCACGAAGATTCTGATTAAGGAATCTAAGAGATACTCATTCTATCTGATGTAGAATGGAGGTGGTTGTCAGGCACAAGTTCATGGATTGAGGAAGGTGATGAGTGTCACGGATCATCACCTTCTCCATAATTAAGCGCGAATGAACATCTTAGATAAGAACAAGCGTATTTGAATGGAAAACAAAGGAATTGTATTAAATCATCGAGACGCTGCAGAGCTCCTCACCCCCAACAATGGAGTTTAGAGACTCATGCCGTCAAAAGTATGTAATTCAGATCTGAAAATGTCATAAGGTACAAGATAAATCTCTAAAAGTTGTTTAAATAGTAAACTAGTAACCTAGGTTTACAGAATATGAGTAAACTAAGATAATTGGTGCATAAATCCACTTCTGGGGCCCACTTGGTGTGTGCTGGGGCTGAGACTAAAGCTATCCACGAGTAGAGGCCTTTCTTGGAGTTAAACTCCAAGTTATGACGTGTTTTGGGCGTTCAACTCCGGATCATGACGTTTTTCTGGCGTTTAACTCCAGACAGCAGCATGTACTTGGCGTTCAACGCCAAGTTGCGTCGTCTATCTTCCCGCAAAGTATGGACTATTATATATTGCTGGAAAGCCCTGGATGTCTACTTTCCAACGCCGTTGAGAGCGCGCCAATTGGACTCCTGTAGCTCCAAAAATTCCATTCCGAGTGCAGGGAGGTCAGGATCCAACAGCATCAGCAGTCCTTTTTTCAGCCTAACTCAGATTTTTGCTCAGCTCCCTCAATTTCAGCCAGAAAATACCTGAAATCACAGAAAAACGCACAAACTCATAGTAAAGTCCAGAAATATGATTTTTGCCTAAAAACTAAAAACATTCCACTAAAAACTAATTAAAACATACTAAAATCTACATGAAATTACCCCCAAAAAGCGTATAAAATATCCGCTCATCACAACACCAAACTTAAACTGTTGCTTGTCCTCAAGCAACTAGATGAATAAAAGAGGATAAAAAGAAATCAAGAAGCAATAATATCTCAGAGTTTTAAGTGAAGCTCAGATTCTAATTAGATGAGCGGGGCTAGTAGCTTTTTGCTTCCAAACAGTTTTGGCATCTCACTTTATCCTTTGAAATTCAGAATGATTGGCATCCATAGGATCTCAGAAGTCAGATAGTATTATTGATTTTCCTAGTTAAGTATGTTGATTCTTGAACACAGCTACTTTTATGAGTCTTGGCCGTGGCCCTAAGCACTTTGTTTTCCAGTATTACCACCGGATACACAAATGCCACAGACACATAACTGGGTGAACCTTTTCAGATTGTGACTCAGCTTTGCTAGAGTCCCCAGTTAGAGGTGTCCAGAGCTCTTAAGCACACTCTTTTTGCTTTGGATCACGACTTTAACCACTCAGTCTTAAGCTTTTCACTTAGACCTTCATGACACAAGCACATGGTTAGGGACAGCTTGATTTAGCCGCTTAGGCCTGGATTTTATTTCCTTGGGCCCTCCTATCCATTGATGCTCAAAGCCTTGGATCCTTTTTACCCTTGCCTTTTGGTTTTAAGGGCTATTGGCTTTTTCTGCTTGCTTTTTCTTTTTCTTTCTATATTTTTTTTCGCCACTTTTTTTTTCACAAGCTTTTGCTTTTTCACTGCTTTTTCTTGCTTCAAGAATCAATTTCATGATTTTTCAGATCATCAATAACATTTCTCTTTGTTCATCATTCTTTCAAGAGCCAACAATTTTAACATTCATAAACAACAAGATAAAAAATATGCACTGTTCAAGCATTCATTCAGAAGACAAAAAGTATTGCCACCACATATAAATAATTAGAATTTTCCTTATTAAGAACTCGAAAACAAATTAAATTGCCTCTTTATTCTACAAATCTACTATTTTATTCATGTTTGATGATGATGGGAAAAATAAATTATAACTTAATTGGAAATAAAACCAAAATAGATATGCTAATTACTACTACTCCTATATAACTTCTAAGGTAAAATCCTATAATAATACTATCACAGAGTTAAAGCTAGAATTGGAACTTAACAACCTGTATTTTGGGAAGTGGATGTTCCTCTAGTCTGTAGGGTGCCTTCAAGAATTAATTTCTGACGCTTCAGCTCCCTTAAGTTCACATCCTTGCTCTTCTTATTCCCTTAGGTGCCATGATCTTGATGAGTTTTAGCTCCGTGATCATGGCAACTCACACCAAACTTAGAGGTTTGCTTGTCCTCAAGCAAAAGAAATGACAGGAGAGGAATAGAGGGAGAGGCAATTTCGAAATCCAAAAGATATGATGAGTTGAAAAAGATTTGAAAAAGACTTGGATTGGAAAAAGATTTGGGTTTATGAATTAAGATATATTTGATATTTTTGAAAAAGGGATTTTAGAAATTAGTGTTTTTAGAAATTAGGATTAAAAATTTTGGAATTGAAGGATGACAATTTGAAACATGTTTATGCAAGAAATCATGAATTGAAACATAAAAATTTAGAAAAATTATAAAGAAAAACGAATTTTACCTCCTCCCCACCATCCTGGCGTTAAACGCCCAAACGATGCATGTTTTGGGCGTTTAACGCCCAATTGCTGCTTCTCCTGGGCGTTCAACGCCCAGCTGATGCTTCTCTCTGGCGTTGAACGCCAGGAAGTCCTTTGTCACTGGGCGTTTTTCTGAACGCCCAGGATGCTAGCAGACTGGCGTTAAACACCCAGAAGGTGCTTCTTTCTGGCGTTTAACGCCCAGAAGATGCTCCTTTCTGGCGTTTAACGCCCATATGGCTACCCTTACTGGCGTTAAACGCCCAGTGGGTGCTTCTTTTGGGCGTTTAACGCCCAAAGTGTTTCTTACTGGCTTTCTCACGCCCGTGAGCTTCCAAATTTCCCTGTAACTCTGTGACTTCAACCAATTGCTATTTCACCTTTGAAGATACTTGGACTCATACCTGTAAAGAAAAGAAAATTTATTTTAATTAGTAAATAAACTTTGTAAATGGCTGGGTTGCCTCCCAGCAAGCGCTTCTTTATTGTCTTTAGCTGGACTACCACTGAGCTCTAATCAAGTCTTAGTTTTGAGCAATCTTGCTCGAAGTTGCCTTCAAGATAATGTTTAACTCTCTGTCCATTAACAATGAACTTTTTGTTAGATTCATTATCCTGAAGCTCTACGTATCCATATGGTGACACACTTGTAATTACATATGGACCTCTCCACCGGGATTTTAATTTCCCAGGGAATAATTTGAGCCTAGAATTGAATAGCAGAACTTTCTGCCCTGGCTTAAAGACTCTGGATGACAATTTCTTATCATGCCATCTTTTTGCTTTCTCCTTGTAAATTTTTGCATTCTCGAAAGCATTGAGTCTAAATTCCTCTAGCTCATTTAACTGGAGCAATCGTTTTTCTCCAGCTAACTTGGCATCAAGGTTTAGGAATCTGGTTGCCCAGTAGGCCTTGTGTTCCAGTTCCACTGGCAAGTGACATGCCTTTCCATACACAAGCTGGTATGGAGAGGTCCTTATAGGGGTCTTAAATGCTGTTCTGTATGCCCACAGAGCATCATCCAAGCTTCTTGCCCAATCCTTTCTACGGTTAATTACAGTCCGTTCCAGGATTCTTTTGAGTTCTCTATTTGAGACTTCAGCTTGCCCATTAGTTTGTGGGTGATATGGAGTAGCTACCCTGTGGCTAACTCCATAACGTACCAGAGCAGAGTAAAGCTGTTTATTGCAGAAATGAGTGCCCCCATCACTGATTAATACTCTAGGGATACCAAATCTGCTGAAAATATGTTTCTGGAGGAATTTTAACACTGTTTTAGTGTCATTAGTGGGTGTTGCAATAGCCTCCACCCATTTGGATACATAATCCACTGCCACCAGAATATAAGTGTTTGAGTATGATGGTGGGAAAGGACCCATGAAGTCAATACCCCATACATCAAACAACTCAATCTCCAAGATTCCTTGTTGAGGCATGGCATAACTGTGAGGTAGGTTGCCTGATCTTTGGCAACTGTCACAATTAAGCACAAACGCTCGGGAATCTTTATAGAGAGTAGGCCAGTAGAAGCCACTTTGGAGGACTCTTGTGGCCGTTCGTTCACTTCCAAAATGTCCTCCATACTGTGATCCATGGCAATGCCAAAGGATCTTCTGTGCTTCTTCTTTAGGCACACGCCTACGGATTACTCCGTCTGCACATCTCTTGAAGAGATATGGTTCATCCCAAAGATAGTACTTTGCGTCTGTGATTAATTTCTTTGATTGCACCCTACTGTACTCTTTGGGTATGAATCTCACTTCCTTGTAGTTTGCAATGTCTGCAAACCATGGCACTTCCTGGATGGCAAACAGTTGCTCATCCGGAAAGGTTTCAGAGATCTCAGTGAGAGGGAGGGACGCCCCTTCCACTGGTTCTAATCGGGACAGGTGATCTGCCACTTGATTCTCTGTCCCTTTTCTGTCTCTTATTTCTATATCAAACTCTTGCAGAAGCAACACCCATCTGATGAGTCTGGGTTTTGAATCCTGCGTTGTGAGTAGATATTTAAGAGCAGCATGATCAGTGTACACAATCACTTTTGATCCTACTAAATAGGATCTGAATTTGTCAATGGCGTAAACCACTGCTAGTAGCTCTTTTTCTGTGGTTGTGTAATTCTTCTGTGCATCATTTAGAACACGGCTGGCATAGTAAATGACATGCAGAAGCTTGTCATGCCTTTGTCCCAACACTGCACCAATGGCATGGTCACTGGCATCACACATCAGTTCAAATGGTAATGTCCAGTCTGGTGCAGAGATGACTGGTGCTGTAACCAATTTAGCTTTCAGAGTCTCAAATGCCTGCAGACACTCTTTATTAAAGATAAATGGCGTGTCAGCAGCTAGCAGGTTGCTCAGAGGTTTGGCGATTTTTGAAAAATCCTTTATGAACCTCCTATAGAATCCTGCATGCCCCAGAAAGCTTCTGATTGCCTTAACATTAGCAGGTGGTGGCAATTTTTCAATTACTTCTACCTTAGCCTGGTCCACCTCTATCCCCTTGTTCGAAATTTTATGCCCAAGGACAATTCCTTCAGTCACCATAAAGTGACATTTTTCCCAGTTTAAAACCAGGTTAGTTTCTTGGCATCTTTTCAGAACAAGTGCTAAATGGTTAAGGCAGGAGCTGAATGAGTCTCCAAATACTGAAAAGTCATCCATGAAGACTTCCAGGAATTTTTCCACCATATCAGAGAAAATTGAGAGCATGCACCTTTGAAAGGTTGCAGGTGCATTGCATAGGCCAAATGGCATCCTTCTGTATGCAAATACTCCAGATGGGCATGTGAATGCCGTTTTCTCCTGATCCTGGGGATCTACTGCAATTTGATTATAACCTGAATATCCATCCAGGAAGCAGTAGTATTCATGACCTGCTAGTCTTTCTAGCATCTGGTCTATGAATGGTAAAGGAAAATGATCCTTTCTGGTGGCTGTATTGAGCCTTCTATAATCAATGCACATACGCCACCCTGTAACTGTTCTTGTAGGAACTAGTTCATTTTTTTCATTATGAACCACTGTCATGCCACCTTTTTTAGGGACAACTTGGACAGGGCTCACCCAGGGGCCGTCAGAAATAGGATAAATAATCCCAGCCTCTAGTAATTTAGTGACCTCCTTCTGCACCACTTCTTTCATAGCTGGATTCAGCCGCCTTTGTGGTTGAACCACTGGCTTGGCGTCATCCTCCAGTAAGATCTTGTGCATGCATCTGGCTGGGCTAATGCCCTTAAGATCACTGATGGACCACCCAAGAGCTGTCTTGTGTGTCCTTAGCACTTGAATTAGTGCTTCCTCTTCCTGTGGCTCTAAGGTAGAACTTATAATTACAGGAAAGGTATCACCTTCTCCTAGAAATGCATATTTCAGAGATGGTGGTAATGGTTTGAGTTCGGGTTTTGGAGGTTTCTCCTCTTCTTGAGGGATTTTCAGAGGTTCTATTATCTTCTCTGATTCCTCTAAATCAGGCTGAACATCTTTAAAGATGTCTTCTAGCTCTGATTCGAGACTCTCAGCCATATTGACCTCTCTTACCAGAGAGTCAATAATATCAACACTCATGCAGTCATTTGGGGTGTCTGGATGTTGCATGGCTTTGACAATATTCAACGTGAACTCCTCCTCATTGACTCTCAAGGTTACTTCCCCTTTTTGGACGTCAATGAGGGTTCGGCCAGTTGCTAGGAAAGGTCTTCCTAGAATGAGAGTTGCACTCTTGTGCTCCTCCATTTCCAGCACCACAAAGTCAGTAGGAAAGGCAAATGGCCCAACCTTGACAATCATGTCTTCAATCACGCCTGATGGGTGTTTAATGGAGCCATCAGCAAGTTGAAGACATATCCTGGTTGGTTTGATTTCTTCAGTCAAACCAAGCTTTCTGATAGTAGATGCAGGTATTAGATTGATACTTGCCCCAAGATCACATAAAGCTTGCTTGGTACAAGTACCTTCTAATGTGCATGGTATCATAAAGCTCCCAGGATCTTTAAGCTTCTCAGGTAAGCTTTTCAGAATGACTGCACTGCATTCTTCAGTGAGGTAAACTTTTTCAGTTTCCCTCCAATCCTTCTTATGACTTAAGATCTCTTTCATGAACTTAGCATAAGATGGTATTTGCTCAAGTGCTTCTGCAAACGGGATCTTTATTTCAAGAGTCCTGAGATAGTCTACAAAGCGGGCAAATTGCTTATCCTGTTCCGCTTGGCGGAGTTTTTGAGGATAAGGCATCTTGGCTTTGTATTCCTCAACCTTAGTTACTGCAGGTTTATTACCTACAGGAGTGGGTTGGGAAGCCTTTTTAGAAGGGTTGTCATCAGCACTTGTATATGACTGATCCCCTACTGGCATTTGGATGCCAGGGGTGGAAGCTGGAGTGGCGTTAGACGCCATCTCCTCATTTGTCACTGGCGTCTGAACGCCAGAACCATGCTTCCTTTGGGCGTTCAACGCCGAATCCATGCTTGTTTATGGCGTTGAACGCCAGGAATGAGCATGGTCTGGGCGTTCAGCGCCAGCATCATTCCTCTCTGGGCTCTGATTGTCCTCAGAGGGATTTTGAGTAAACATCTGTTCATTTCTTGGCTTCCTGCTGCCTTGAAGTGAGGTATTTAATGTTTTCCCACTTCTTAATTAAACTGCTTGGCATTCTTCTGCTATTTGTTTTGACAGTTGCTTTTCTGTCTGCTTTAATTGCACTTCCATGTTCCTGTTAGCCATTCTTGTTTCCTGTAATAATTCCTTGAATTCGGCTAGCTGCTGAGTTAGAAAGTCTAATTGCTGATTAAATTCATTAGCCTGATCCACCGGACTGAGTTCTGCAGTTACTGTTTTAGCTTCTTCTTTCATGGAAGATTCACTGCTTAGGTACAGATGTTGATTTCTGGCAACTGTATCAATAAGCTCTTGAGCTTCTTCAATTGTTTTTCTCATATGTATAGATCCACCAGCTGAGTGGTCTAGAGAAATCTGAGCTTTTTCTGTAAGCCCATAGTAGAAGATGTCTAATTGCACCCACTCTGAAAACATTTCAGAGGGGCATTTTCTTAGCATCTCTCTGTATCTCTCCCAGGCATCATAAAGGGATTCATTATCTCCTTGTTTGAAGCCTTGGATGCTTAGCCTTAGCTGTGTCATCCGTTTTGGAGGGAAATAGTGATTCAGGAATTTTTCTGACAGCTGTTTCCATGTTTTTATGCTGTTCTTAGGCTGGTTATTTAACCACCTCTTAGCTTGATCTTTTACAGCAAATGGAAACAATAATAATCTGTAGACATCCTGATCTACTTCCTTATCATGTACTGTATCAGCAATTTGCAGAAATTGTGCCAGAAACTCTGTAGGTTCCTCATGTGGAAGACCAGAATACTGGCAGTTTTGCTGCACCATGATAATGAGCTGAGGATTCAGCTCAAAGCTACTAACTCCAATGGAGGGTATACAGATACTACTCCCATATGAAGCAGTAGTGGGGTTAGCATATGACCCCAGAGTCCTCTTGGACTGATCATTCCCCCTTAATTCCATAATGGAATAAAAGAGATGGTATGTATGTTGCTATTGTTTAAAAAAAAATTAATTTTTATAAAATAAAATAAAAACGAAACAAAAGGAATTGAAAAATAATTTGAAATTGAAATCTGAATTTTGTAAAAAAAAATTTCGAAAAAGTAGTTCAAAATTAATTAGAAAATAGAAAATTTTTTTGAATTTTGAATTTTATGATGAAAGAGAAAAACACACAAAAGACACAAGACTTAAATTTTTTTTTGATCTAGTGCTCCTTATTTTCGAAAATTTTTGGAGGGAAAACACCAAGGAACACCAAACTTAAAAATTTTAAGATCAAGACACAAGAAAACTCAAGAACACCTTGAAGATTCACAAGAACACCAAGAACAAAACAAGGAATACCAAACTTAAAATTTTTTGGAAACTTTAATAAAATTTTCGAAAATTATAAAAAGATTAACAAGAAAACACCAAACTTAAAGTTTGGCACAGATTAAATCAAGAAAAATTATTTTGAAAAAGATTTTCAAAAGAACTGGTGCCCAATTACCAAGAACATAAGCCAACGCTATAACCAACTGAGTTAAAAATGTAATGTATTTTAAAGATGTATTATTTTTGTGGATAAAAGTATAATTTTTTGAAAGTTAATGTTTTGAAAAAGCACAAGAAAAACAAGAAAAGACACAAAACAAGAAAAACTCAAGATCAAACAAGAAAAATAACCAAGAACAACTTGAAGATCAATGAAGAATAAAGAACACAAGTTCGAAAATTTAAAGAAAAATATTAAATATGCAATTAACACCAAACTTAAAATAAGACACTAAACTCACGAAAAATTAACAATTAATTAAGAAAAATAATTTTTTTTTTTGAAAAGAAATTTTTTTGAAAAGAAACTATCCTATCAGAATTTAATGACTCTATAAAAACAAATTATTCCTAATCTAAGAAATAAAATATGACTTCAATTGTTCAAACTCAATAATCCCCGGCAACGGCGCCAAAAACTTGGTGCACGAATTTGTGATCCGCACAACTAACCAGCAAGTGCACTGGGTCGTCCAAGTAATACCTTACGTGAGTAAGGGTCGATCCCACGGAGATTATTGGTTTGAAGCAATCTATGTTTATTTTATTAATCCTAGTCAGGATGCCAATAGGATTAATTCGTTTTAATGATAAGAAGTCAAAGTATTTGAAATAAGGAATTGTTACTTTATTGATGGAGAATATGTTGGAGTTTTGGAGATGCTTTGCCCTCTGATTCTCAACTTTTCCTTGAAATCCTTTTCCCACACGCAGGGTTCCTTCCATGGCAAGCTCTATGTAGGGTGTCACCGTTGTCAATGGCTACCTCCCATCCTCTCAGTGAAAACGTTCCTATGCTCTGTCACAACACGGCTAATCATCTGTCGGTTCTCAATCAGGTTGGAATAGAATCCATTGATTCTTTTGCGTCTGTCACTAACGCCCAGCCTTCAGGAGTTTGAAGCTCGTCACAGTCATTCAATCCCAGAATCCTACTCGGAATACCACAGACAAGGTTTAGACTTTCCGGATTCTCATGAATGCTGCCATCAATCCAGCTTATACCACGAAGATTCTGATTAAGGAATCTAAGAGATACTCATTCAATCTGATGTAGAACGGAGGTGGTTGTCAGGCACAAGTTCATGGATTGAGGAAGGTGATGAGTGTCACGGATCATCACCTTCTCCATAATTAAGCGCGAATGAACATCTTAGATAAGAACAAGCGTGTTTGAATGGAAAACAAAGGAATTGTATTAAATCATCGAGACGCTGCAGAGCTCCTCACCCCCAACAATGGAGTTTAGAGACTCATGCCGTCAAAAGTATGTAATTCAGATCTGAAAATGTCATAAGGTACAAGATAAATCTCTAAAAGTTGTTTAAATAGTAAACTAGTAACCTAGGTTTACAGAATATGAGTAAACTAAGATAATTGGTGCAGAAATCCACTTCTGGGGCCCACTTGGTGTGTGCTGGGGCTGAGACTAAAGCTATCCACGAGTAGAGGCCTTTCTTGGAGTTAAACTCCAAGTTATGACGTGTTTTGGGCGTTCAACTCCGGATCATGACGTTTTTCTGGCGTTTAACTCCAGACAGCAGCATGTACTTGGCGTTCAACGCCAAGTTACGTCGTCTATCTTCGCGCAAAGTATGGACTATTATATATTGATGGAAAGCCCTGGATGTCTACTTTCCAACGCCGTTGAGAGCGTGCCAATTAAACTCCTGTAGCTCTAAAAATTCCATTACGAGTGCAGGGAGGTCAGGATCCAACAGCATCAGCAGTCCTTTTTTCAGCCTAACTCAGATTTTTGCTCAGCTCCCTCAATTTCAGCCAGAAAATACCTGAAATCACAGAAAAACACACAAACTCATAGTAAAGTCCAGAAATATGATTTTTGCCTAAAAACTAATAACATTCCACTAAAAACTAATTAAAACATACTAAAATCTACATGAAATTACCCCCAAAAAGCGTATAAAATATCCGCTCATCAGTGGCATAAGATTTATCCCTGACCCCAGATCACATAGAGCTTTTTCAAAGGTCATGGTGCCTATGGTACAAGGTATTAAGAACTTGCCAGGATCTTGTCTCTTTTGAGGTAAAATTTTCTGAATCTAGGTGTCTAGTTCACCAATGAGCAAGGGAGGTTCACTTTCCCAAGTCTCATTACCAAACAACTTGGCATTCAGCTTCATGATAGCTCCTAAATATTGAGCAACTTGCTCTCCAGTCACATCTTCATCCTCTTCAGAGGAAGAATAGTCTTCAGAGCTCATGAATGACAGCAGAAGATTTAATGGAATCTCTATGGTCTCTATATGAGCCTCATATTCCTTTGGATCCTTAATAGGAAACTCCTTCTTGCTTGAGAGGCATCCCAGGAGGTCTTCCTCACTAGGATTTTCATCCTTCTCCTCCCTTGTGCATTCGGCCGTATTGATCACATCAATGGCCTTGCACTCTCCTTTTGGATTCTCTTCTGTGTTGCTTGGGAGAATACTGGGAGGAGTTTCAATGACTTTCTTACTCAGCTGGCCCACTTGTGCCTCCAGATTTCTGATGGAGGATCTTGTTTCACTCATGAAACTGAAAGTGGCTTTTGACATATCAGAAACTAGATTGGCTAAATTAGAAGTGTTTTGTTCAAAATTCTCTGTCTGTTGCTGAGAAAATGATGGAAAAGGCTTGCTATTGCTCAGCCTATTGCGTCCACCATTGTTAAAGCCTTGTTGAGTCTTTTGTTAATCCTTCCATGAGAAATTTGGATGATTTCTCCATGATGAATTATAGGTGTTTCCATAAGGTTCACCCATGTAATTAATCTCGGCCATTGCAGGGTTCTCAGGATCATAAGCTTCTTCAGAAGCTGCCTCTTTAGTACTGTTGGATGCATTTTGCCATCCATTCAGACTTTGAGAGATCATGTTCACTTGCTGAGTCAACACTTTGTTCTAAGCCAATATGGTATTCAGAGCATCAATTTCAAGAACACCCTTCCTCTGAGGTGTCCCATTATTCACGGAATTCCTCTCAGAAGTGTACATGAATTGGTTATTTGCAACCATGTCAATGAGTTCTTGAGCTTTTGCATGTGTTTTCTTTAGGTGGATGGATCCACCTGCAGAATGGTCCAATGACATTTTCGAAAACTCAGATAGACCATAATAGAATATATCTAATACGGTCCATTCTGAAAACATGTCAGATGGACACCTTTTGGTCAACTGCTTGTATCTTTCCCAAGCTTCATAGAGGGATTCACCATCTTTTTGTTTGAAGGTCTGAACATCCACTCTAAGCTTGCTCAGCTTTTGAGGAGGAAAGAATTTATCCAAGAAGGCCGTGACCAGCTTCTCCCAAGAGTCCAGGCTATCCTTAGGTTGTGAATCCAACCATATTCTAGCTCTCTCTCTTACAGCAAAAGGGAAAAGCATGGGCCTGTAGACTTCAGGATCTACTCCATTCGTCTTAACAGTCTCACAGATCTGCAAGAACTCAGTTAAAAACTGATAAGGATCTTCAGATGGAAGTCCATAGAACTTGCAGTTTTGTTGCATTAAGGTAACTAGGTGAGGTTTTAGCTCAAAATTATTGGCTCCAATGGCAGGAATGGTGATGCTTCTTCCATCAAATTTGGACGTTGGTTTTGTGAAGTCACCAAGCATTCTCCTTGCATTATTGTTGTTGGGTTCGGCTGCCATCTACTTCTCTTGTTCTAATATTTTTGAAAGGTTACCTTTAGATTGTTGTAATTTAGCTTCTCTTAGTTTTCTCTTCAGAGTCCTTTCAGGTTCAGGATCAATTTCAACAAGAGTGCCTTTCTCCTTGTTCCTGCTCATATGAAAGAGAAGAAAACAAGAAAAGAAGAGGAATCCTCTATGTCACAGTATAGAGATTCCTTTATGTTAGTAGAAGAAGAAAGGGGAGAATAGTGAAGAAGAATAGGTTCGAATTTTTAGATGAAGAGAGGTGAAGAGAAGTGTTAGTAAATAAATAATTAAATAGAATAAGAAAAGAGAGGGAGAATTTCGAAAATAATTTTAAAAAAGAGGTTAGTATTTTTGAAAATTAAAGATAAGATAAGATTAAAATTAAAATTTAAAACAAAAAGAGTTTTTGAAAAAGAGATGAGATATTTTCGAAAATTAGAGAGGAAAAAGTAGCTAGGTGGTTTTGAAAAAGATAAGAAACAAACACAAAGTCAAAGAGTTAGTTGAAAAAGATATTAAAATCAAATTTGAAAAGATAAGAAGATAAGAAGTTAGATAAGATATATTGAAATTAAATTTTTGAAAAAGATAAAATTTTGAAAAAGATATGATAAGATATGTTTGAAAATGATTTAATTTTTAAATTTAAAATTACTTACTTCACTAACAAGAAACTACAAGATAAGATTCTAGAACTTAAAGATTGAACCTTTCTTAACAAGAAAGTAACAAACTTCAAATTTTTGAATCAATCACATTAATTGTTAGTGAGTTTTCGAAAATTTGATATAAAGATAAGAAAAAGATTTTGAAAATAATTTGAAAAAGAATTTAAAAAGATAAGATTTTTAAAATTGAAATTTTGACTTGACTTGTAAGAAACAACTAATTTTAAAAATTTTTGACCAAGTCAACCCAAAATTTCAAAAATTTGGAGGGAAATAAGGAAAAGATATTTTTTTTAATTTTTGAAATTTTAATTATGAAAGAGAAAAATAATTAAAATTAAAACGTCATAATTGTGTTTTTCTCTTTTCTTTTTGGATCAAAACAAGGAATGCATGCAAGAACACTATGAATGTCAAGATGAACACCAAGAACACTTTGAAGATCATGATGAACATCAAGAACATATTTTTGAAAAATTTTTGATGCAAAGAAGACATCCAAGACACCAAACTTAGAAATCTTTAATGCATGGACTCTAACAAATGAAAAATGCATATGAAAAACAACAAACAACACAAAGCAAGAAAACCTCAAGATCAAACAAGAAGACATGTCAAGAACAACTTGAAGATCATGAAGAACACTATGAATGCATGGAATTTTCGAAAATAATGCATAAATTTTAAAAACATGCAATTGACACCAAACTTAAAAATTGACTCAAGACTCAAACAAGAAACACAAAATATTTTTTATTTTTATGATTTTATGATTTTTTTGTATTTTTATTTTATTTTTCGAAAATAAAGTTTGGAAAAATGAAAAAGAAAAGAAAAATTTTGAAAAAGATTTTTGAAAAATTTTTGAAAAGAAAATTACCTAATCTGAGCAACAAGATGAACCGTCAATTGTCCATACTCGAACAATCCCCGGCAACGGCGCCAAAAACTTGGTGGACGAAATTGTGATTCATATGTTATTGCATTTTGTAAAATTCATTGCTTTTTCTTTCCCTGGCAATGGCGCCAAAAACATGATGCCAATACCATGGTTTACAACTATGTGTGGTCACAACTCCGTTCAACTTAACCAGCAAGTGTACTAGGTCATCCAAGTAATACCTTACGTGAGTAAGGGTCGATCCCACAGAGATTGTTGGAATGAAGCAAGCTATGGTCACCTTGTAAATCTCAGTTAGGCAGATTAAATGGTTTATGATAAGTTCGAAAATAAATAATAAACAGAAAATAAAATAGTAAATAGTTACTCATATAATTCCATGGTGGGAATTTCAGATAGGCATATGGAGTTGCTGTGCTCCTCTTGAATCTCTACTTTCTTATTACATTCATCCAATCCTTCTTACTCCTTTCCATGGCAAGCTGTATGTAAGGCATCACCGTTGTCAATGGCTACATCCCATCCTCTCAGTGAAAATGGTCCTATGCTCTGTCACAGCACGGCTAATCATCTGTCGGTTCTCAATCAGGTTGGAATAGAATTCCTTGATTCTTTTGCGTCTGTCACTAACGCCCAGCCTTCAGGAGTTTGAAGCTCGTCACAGTCATTCAATACCGGAATCTTACTCGGAATACCACAGACAAGGTTAGACTTTCCAGATTCCCGGAATCCTACTCGGAATACCACAGACAAGGTTAGACATTCCGGATTCCCATGAATGCCGCCATCTATCTAGCTTATACCACAAAGATTCTGTTGGGGAATCTAAGAGATATGCGCCCGGCCTAAGGTAGAACGGAAGTGGTTGTCAGTCACGCGCGTTCATAGGTGAGAATGATGATGAGTGTCACAGATCATTACATTCATCAAGTTGAAGTGCAACGTATATCTTGGAACAAGAATAAAAGAGAATTGAATAGAAAATAATAGTAATTGTATTGAAACTTGAGGTACAGCAGAGCTCCACACCCTTAATCTGTGGTATGTAGAAACTCCACCGTTGAAAATACATAAGTGAAAGGTTCAGGCATGGCCGAGAGGCCAGCCCCCATGATCTGAGAACTATTCATCCCAAGATGAAACGTGGTCCCCCCCCCCCAAAAAGACTGGACTAGACCAGATGACTAATACACTAGTAAAAAGTCTAATTTATACTAAACTAGCTACTAGGGTTTACATGAGTAAGTAATTGATGCATAAATCCACTTCTGGGGCCCACTTGGTATGTGTTTGGGCTGAGCTTGATCTATCCATGAGCTGAGGCTTCCTTTGGAGTTGAATGCCGAGTTATACCGTGTTTCTGGCGTTCAACTCCGGGTTGTGACGTGTTTCTGGCGTTTGACTCCAGACAGCAGCATGTACTTGGCGTTGAGTGCCACTTTACGTCATCAATTCCCGAATAAAGTATAAACTATTATATATTTCTGGAAAGCGCTGGATGTCTACTTTCCAACGCCGTTAAGAGCGCGCCATTTGGAATTCTGTAGCTCCAGAAAATCCATTTTGAGTGCAGGGAGGTCAGATTCCAACAGCATCAGCAGTCCTTTTGTCAGCCTTTTTTCAGAGTTTTGTTCAAGTCCCTCAATTTCAGCCAGGAATTACCTGAATTTACAGAAAAATAGACAAACTCATAGTAAAGTCCAGAAATGTGAATTTAACATAAAAACTAATGAAACGTCCCTAAAAGTAGCTTGAACTTACTAAAAACTACCTAAAAACAATGCCAAAAAGCATATAAATTATCCGCTCATCATGTCCACCCCATACTATTATATATTGTTAGAAAGCCCTGGATGTCTACTTTCCAATGCTTTTTGAAGCGCATCATTCGGAGCTCTACAGCGCGAGTTATACTTCTTGGAAGGTGAATAGGTCAGCTGGCCTTACTACAGGTTGATCATGTTCATCTTTGCACTTTCGGGGCAAGTTTTCTCCCTCAAATTTAGTGTCCACCATGTAGTGCCATATATGCTTGGAAAGATCCGGAATCCTACTTTCCAAGGCCACTGGAATCACCTCATTTGGAGTTTTGTGGCTCAAGGTATTCTTGTTTGAAGAAGGCATGGTCAGGCTGCCAGGTGGGAATTTTTGCCCACGTTAACTACTACGTTAACTAAGTTAACGTGGGAGTTAACGTGGCTCATTGTGGCTTGTGTGGGCTCCTTCCAATGTTAGTGACAATGTTGGGTGTTACTAACGTTGGTGATCACCTTTCTTCTTCATGTTAACTTCCACGTTAGCTAAGTTAACGTGGGAGTTAACGTGGCTTCTTGGGGATAGTGTGGGTTTCTTCCAACGTTAGTGACAATGTTTGGTGTCACTAACGTTGTTGACAACCTTGTTTCTTCACGTTAGCTTCCATGTTAAGTAGGTTAACGTGGGAGTTAATGTGGATTCTTGTGACTTGGCCAACGTTAGTGATAAAGTTGAATGCCACTAACATTGGCGTCCCCTTTTCTTCTTAACATTAGAGGCCACGTTAACTAAGTTAACGTGGCAACTAACGTGGCCACTTATGAGCTTGGTCCAACGTTAGTGATAATATTAAGTGTCACTAACGTTGGCTCCATTTCCTTTCTTCAAAGTTAATGCCGCTAACTTTTCTCACTAACGTTGGGGCTTTCCTTCCTTCCACGTTAGTGCCCACGTTAGTGTAACTAATGTAGCCACTAACGTGGCTTCTTCTCTTCTTCTTTTTGCCTGAAATCAATCAAACAAAGTGCATCAAAGTCTTGCTCTTAATCATGGGATCATGCATCATCCAATTTATCATATAATTCATGCATAATTCTCATGAAATCATGTAAATTGCACAATGTATGCTTGAATCAAGATGTAAGTGAATATCTACCCAAAAATAGTTTATTTCCTAAGAAAATGCATGAAACTACCTTAAAAATAGTAAAGAAAAGGTCAGTGAAACTGGCCAAAATGCCCTGGAATCAGTTGTACACCCTCCTCAACATCAGCTTCAAACGTCTTTGAAGGATGCTCTATAACTTGACTTTCCCATGGAGGTTCAGCATCTCCTAAGTCTTCAACCACTGCCTCCTCTTCTTCTTCAATAATTCCGGCTTCCTCCACTTGTTCCAATATCAAATCGTGCTGCTCACTATCCACCGGAGTGCCCAATTTCTCCTTCCTGCTACATTCTTTAGTAGATTTCCCACATGAAACCATGGGGGTTCATTGAATGTCCGAACGTTGGAAAGGTAATTGATTTCTTTCTTGATCTAGGTATTTAAGTACGCAATCGTATTCGTCCTCAATGATTTTCCTTCCAACTATTTCTTCACCTTTAAGCACAAAATCCTCCTTGTTGTCTTCTTTCACTAGTTCTTCAACCGCGCTGTCAACTTCAAGGGTGTCTACTACCTTCACCTTTAGTGCCTCCTCTAGCTCCTTATGAAGTATGAATTCACAAAGATGATCCTCTCTCTCTTGTTCCATGTCAATTGTATCAGTGGGATCATGTTACTCTTGGATTGATGGATGTGGGTGCTCTTCCATGGATGGTGGTGATGGGATGGATAGATCATTCTGTGGTTGAAAAGAAAGTGCACTAGAGCTTGAGGGTTGTTTGTTGAAGGGATTTGGTAATCTGATTTGGGCGGTGAGAGCTTGTATAGTAGAGTTTAGATCGGCCAATGCTTTCTCCACGGAGGTTTGGGGTGGATAGGGGGGTTCATTTGTTGGGAAAAAGGGTTCATGGTAGGAAGGTGGTTCATCTTGATAATGATAACGAGATGGTGTATATTGAGGTGGTGGTTCTATGTATGGTTCATTTGGCTCATAAGGTTGTTGGTATGGTGGATACGGGTTAGGGTCATATGGAGGTGAATGGTGAAAGGAAGCTTGTGAGTGTGGTGGTTCGAAATTATGTCGAGAGGATGGTCTTTGAGCATAGGGTGGGGCTTGTTGGTAGTTACAAGGTTGTCCACCATATCTTTCAGCTGGGTATGCATTATAGAATGGTCGTTGTCCATGATATCTTGGAGGGTGTTGTTGCCTAAACGGTTGATTAGATCCTCTTGGCTCCATCCATCCTTGATTGGTCTGACCTTGATGCATATTCCTGTTGTGGTTTCGATTTCCTTCAACAAAGTTAGAACCAAACTCAAAGCGAAAGGGGTGAGAATTCATAGTAGATATCAGAAATAGAAGGGAAGAGGGAAAACAAATAAACAAGTAAAAGAAAAATATTTTTTTTGAAAAATATTTACAATAACCAATAATAAGGCACACGTTTGCAATTCCCCAGCAACGGCGCCATTTTGACATTAGGATTTTTGCTAGTAAAGAATTTTATAAAAATATTCGCGTTGTAGATATAGTTTCTAAACCAACAAAAATCCTTTCGTGCAAACGTTTTGGTTGTCACAAGTAACAAACCCCTTTGAAATTGATAACCGAGTATTCAAACCTCGGGTCGTCTTCTCAAGGAATTGCAGGGAGGTATGTTCTTATTATTGGCTATGAAAAAGGTAAAATTGGGGATTTTGGAATTTGGGCAATGGGCACAGGTATATTTTCAAAGCAATAAAAAATAAATAAATAACTGTAAAATAGACTCTTGCCAAGGTATAAGAACTGGAAGTCCTATCCTTATCAATTGTGATGAGAATTGGATTTTAACCCCACTTAGTTAACCTTTACTAAACAAAGGAAGGTCAAGTGGACTAATTAATTTGATACATAAAGTCCTAGTCTTTCCTTTGGAAAGGCTAGAGTTATTGGAACTCAAATTAATTAGCAACTCTCAATTTCAACCACTGCTTTATTTGACAGCTCAAGCGTCACCAATTACTCAACCAAAGCCAAAAGGGTAACAGGAAAATCCAAATTATTTATATAAATAAAAGACAACAATCATCAATCTGAAATATCTCAAATAACATTAATTAAGAAAATCAATCTAAACATGAAACATTGAAAATAAATAAATACAAAGAACCTTGGATTGAGAGTCACTCCTAAAACTAAGAGAAGTCATAAATCCTAATTTCTAAAAATCCTACCTAAATCCTAAGAGAGAGGAGAGAACCTCTCTCTCTAAAAACTACATCTAAAACATGAAAAGTGAATTATGATAGCATGATTATGAATGGATGCAATCCCCCACTTTATAGCCTCTAATCTGTGTTCTCTGGGTCGAAAACTGGGTCAGAAACAGCCCAGAAGTCACTTCCAGCGCTTTTTGGTCCGTACAGGTCGCGGCCAAGTGACGCGGAGGTGTCGCCCACACGGCCGCGCGTATTAAAGTTCGCAGATGCGACGCGTCCGCGTGGATCACGCGTTTGTGTCGCCTAGCGTTAGAGCAACTATGACATATTATATATCAAATTGAAGCCCCGGACATTAGCTTTCCAACGAAACTAGAACTGCGTCGTTTGGACCTCTGTAGCTAAAGTTATAGCCATTTGAGTGCGAAGAGGTCAGGTTGGACAGCTTAACAACTTCTTCAACTTCTTGTATTCCTTCCACTTTTGCATGCTTCCTTTCCATCCTCCAAGCCATTCATGCCCTATAATATCTGAAAACACTTAACACACATATCAAGGCATTTAATGGTAATAAGAGAGGATTAATAATAAGAAAATATAAGATCAAAGAAGCATGTTTTCAATCATAGCAAAAAATCAGGAAGGAAAATGTAAAACATGCGAATTGTATGAATAAGTGAGTAAAGAGTTGATAAATTGTGCTTATTTCGGGGGATTTTATCACCTTTTCCTACATTTATTCAATGAAATAGCATGGTTTTATAATTCTCCCTTAATTTGTGCTTAAGTGTGAAAACATGCTTTTTAGGCCTTAAAATAGCTAAATTTAATTCACTTTAATTCCATTTGATGCCTTGATATGTTTGTTAAGTGATTTCAGGTTTACAAGGCAAAGATTGGATTGAAGGAATGAAGGAAAAGCATGCAAAGTGGGAGAACTCATGAAGAAATGAAGGAACTGCAAAGCTGTCAATCCTGACCTCTTCGCATTCAATTGACCATAACTTGAGCTACAGAGGTCCAAATGAGGTGGTTCTAGTTGTGTTAGAAAGCTAACATCCGGTTGCTATACGTGACTCATTAAAAGCAACTCGTGGCCAGCGATTTCTGAGGCATTTTGGGCCCAATCCAACTCATTTCTAATGCTATTTCTTGTAGAATTCATGCTTGGGCAAAGGTGGAGCAATTGTTTGGAGTTTTTGCATTATATAGCTTAATTTCTAGAGAGAGAAGCTCCCTATTCTCTCTAGAATTAGATTAGGATTAGGTTAATTTTTCTTGGATCTAGATTTGATTTCTTGTTCTCATCTTGTTTCTTCTACAATTTCTTGTTCTACTACTCTAGTTCTCTTGATTCTCTTGTTAATTTAATTTTATGCCGCTTTTATGTTCATGAATACTCATGTTGGAATTGGATCTCTTTTAATGAAGTTTGATGTTGATGTTCTCTTATTATTTATTTGAGTTGTGATCTTACTTTTCTTGCAATTGGTAGTTAGTAGATTTATTATTCTTGCACTTTTACTATGTTTTCTTTTTATGCCTTCTAAGTGTTTGACAAAATGCTTGGTTGGATGTTAGAGTAGATTTTGAGCATTCTTGGCTTGGAAAGAGTAATTAGGCAATCTTGAGTCATGAAAACCCAACCTATGTTGGTGATCTAGAGTTTTTAGCTAATATTTTTTCCATTGACGCTAATCTTTTGCTAATTCAATTAGTAAGTTGATTAGGACTTTTGGACTGAGATTAGCTAGTCTTATTAGATTTTCTCCGAGTGTGAGGATAAAGGTAACATGATAAATTCTTGTTTATTATTGTGATATGATTGATTGGTCTTATTTGACGCTCTCCCTATGTGAAGATAACATGATACCTTCTTCCATTTGTTGGAGTTAACTAAATAAGATGAATTAATCTTTGCATGACTAGGATAGAAAACCTATATTCTTAACCCTTTCCATGAATGTCTCTCTTTATTACTTGCATTCTTTAATTGCTTACTTGATTTACTTTTCTTTTCATTTAAATTCTTGCCCATTTAATTTCTTGTCCCTCTATAAATCAAACCTCATTGTCCCTTCATAGCCAATAATTGATCATTTCATTGCAATTCCTTGTGAGACGACCCGGAGTTTAAATACTTCAGTTAAAATTTTAATTGGGGTTTGTTACTTGTTACAAAACCAAAGTTTAATTTGATGTGAGAGTTGTTTGTTGGTTTGAAGCTATGCTCACAACGAAGTTCTTATTTCTACAAGAGAAATTCTAGACCGACAACAAATCTTGATATCACTTACCACCCCCAAACAAGTGGGCAAACTGAGAGATCCAACAGAGAGCTAAAAAGGATCCTGGAAAAGACTATGGGAACGTCAAGAAAAGACTTGTCAAAGAAGCTGGATGATCTCTTTGGGCATATAGGACAGCCTTCAAGACACCAATTGGGATGTCTCTCTACCAATTGTTGTATGGGAAGGCTTGTCATCTACTATTGGAGCTTGAACACAAAACTTTATGGACACTCAAGTTACTAAATTTTGATAGTAATGCTGCTGGTGAAAGGAGGATCTTACAACCGCAAAAGTTGGAGGAATTCAGATCCCAAGCATATAAAAATGCTAAAAATTATAAGGAAAGGGCAAAGAAGAAGCATGATCTCAACTTGGCACCAAGAAGCTTTGAAGAAAGACAGAGAGTGCTCCTTTACAACTCCAGACTAAACCTTTTTCCTGGAAAGCTAAAGTCAAGGTGGTCAGGACCATTTCTTGTCACTAAGGTCTCACCTTATGGACACATAGAAATCATGGAAAAAAGTTCAGAGGAGACCTTCACTGTAAATGGACAAAGGCTCAAACACTATCTGAACAATATGAGGGAAGGCCCCAAGATGAAGTACAATCTCAACTAATGAAGCAACCGTCAAGCTAGTGACATTTAAGAGCGCTTGTTGGGAGGCAACCCAAGCAGGGGTAATTTTATTTTCTCAAGTTATTTCAATAAAAGAATTAAGTGCATTTATCTGTATTGCAAGGAGTTAAGTTTGGTGTTACACACCAAAACAATTCAAGGTGAATATGGGATGCTAAGTTTTGTGTTCCACCAAAGTTTTCATTAACAACACACTGCAACACTCAGAATGATTAATCACTAGTTCCAAACAATCAGAAAAATCACTTAACAGTTGTTTAGTTTTGATCCATAGTTTATTTTCTTAAAGCACTTGATTTTTCATGCATGTTCACTTTATTGCATATAGCAATAGGCAAGGGACTGAGTTTGGTGTTCCCGCACAAATTTAAGTTCAGAAGAGCACAAGCATACATGCATGCTAACCATCTTTCAAGTGCTTGGGGAACAAGCAACTTCCAATAATTTTTACAGGAAGACACTCAATCTCTTGGAACGACACACACACCATCAGCTAAGGAGAAAAAGGAAACAAAAGCTAAGTATGGTGGTGACAGAGAGGAAAAAAATGAGCTCCAAGAGGTTGTATTATTACTTAACTGTTTCTACTTTGAAATGTTCAATTTGGAAGTCTGAATGCACCCCTTCCAAAGAGTTGGTCTTTAGTTTAAGTCATTTTGAATTCTGTGTGTTATTTTCTTTAATATTGTCATAAGCATGCTAGCCTAGGTGTCTACTTCACTATCACTTTGCTTGAATGTATGTCTTGTCCCCTTTTCAATTGAATAAAAGAAAATGTTTGGAAACATAAAGTGTGATTGTCCAAGTTAGTAGGAAATAAAATAAGGATAAATGGTGGTTCATGTTTGATTGTTTAGTAAGCTCACCAATAAAAACAAAAGGGTTGAATGTCCTCTATAGTATGAACTTTGTGCTGTTTATGAACCCTTTGAAAAGAACAAGCCTTGGAAGAAAGAAAGAACAATAAAGAAAACAAGAAAGGCCAATGTTGGAGGCAAAGTTGGACCTCCAACGGCAGCCCCAACGTTAGCAAACAAAAATGAAAGAAACAAAGAATAAGTGGTGCACGAAATTGTGATCATCAACAATGGCTCCAAAGACTTGGTAGCACTCTCAAACGTGAATCACACTTAGTCACAACTCTGCACAACTAACCAGCAAGTGCACTGGGTCGTCCAAGTAATACCTTACGTGAGTAAAGGTCGATCCCATGGAGATTGTTGGTATGAAGCAAGCTATGGTCATCTTGTAAATCTCAGTTAGGAGGATAATAAATGTTATGGAGTTTTCGAATAGTAAATAAATAAACGGAAAATAAAGATAGAGTTACTCATGTAATTCAATGGTGGGAATTTCAGATAAGTGCATGGAGGTGCTGTGTTCCTTTTGAATCTCTGCTTTCCTACTGCTTTCATCCAATCCTTCTTACTCCTTTCCATGGCAAGCTGTATGTAGGGCATCACCGTTGTCAATGGCTACATCCCATCCTCTCAGTGAAAATGGTCCAAATGCTCTGTCACAGCACGGCTAATCATCTATCGGTTCTCGATCATGTTGGAATAGAATCCCTTGATTCTTTTGAGTTTGTCATTGATGAGCGGATAATTTATACGCTTTTTGGCATTGTTTTTAGGTAGTTTTTAGTAAGTTCAAGCTACTTTTAGGATGTTTTCATTATTTTTTATGTTAAATTCATATTTCTGGACTTTACTATGAGTTTGTGTGTTTTTCTGTGATTTCAGGTAATTTCTGGCTGAAATTGAGGGACTTGAGCAACACTCTGATAGGAGGCTGACAAAGGACTGCTGATGCTGTTGGAATCTGACCTCCCTGCACTCGAAATAAATTTTCTGGAGCTACAAAACTCCACATTGCGTGTTCTCAACGGCGTTGGAAAGTAGACATTCAGAGCTTTCCAGCAATATATAATAGTCCATACTTTATTTGGAACTTGATGACGTAAACTGGCGCTCAACGCCAGTTCCATGCTGCTGTCTGGAGTAAGACGCCAGAAACACGTCACGACCCGGAGTTGAACGCTCAAAACACGTTACAACTTGGCGTTCAACTCCAAAAGAAGCCTCAGCTCGTGGATAGATTAAGCTCATCCCAAACACGTACCAAGTGGACCCCGGAAGTGGATTTATGCATCAATTACTTACTCATGTAAACCCTAGTAGCTAGTCTAGTATAAATAGGATAATTTACTATTGTATTAGACATCTTTGGTCTCAGTTTTATTTTATTCTTCATCTTAGGAGGCTATTGATCACATTTTGGGGGCTGGCCATTCGGCCATGCCTGAACCTTTCACTTATGTATTTTCAACGGTGGAGTTTCTACACACCATAGATTAAGGGTGTGGAGCTCTGCTATACCTCAAGTTTTAATGCAATTACTATTATTTTCTATCCAATTCGAGTTATTCCTATTCTAAGATATTCGTTGCACTTCAAATTGATGAATGTGATGATCCGTGACACTCATCATCATTCTCACCTATGAACGCGCGTGACTGACAACCACTTCCGTTCTACCTTAGGCCGGGTGCATATCTCTTGGATTCCTTAATCAGAATCTTCGTGGTATAAGCTAGAATTGATGGCGGCATTCATGGGAATCCGGAAAGTCTAACCTTGGCTGTGGTATTCCGAGTAGGATTCCGGGATTGAATGACTGTGACGAGCTTCAAACTCCTCAAGGCTGGGCGTTAGTGACAGACGCAAAAGAATCAAGGGATTCTACTCCAACCTGATTGTGAACCGACAGATGATTAGCCGTGCTGTGACAGAGCATTTGGACCTTTTTCACTGAGAGGATAGGATGTAGCCATTGACAACGGTGATGCCCTACATACAGCTTGCCATAGAAAGGAATGATGAAAAACTAGAAGGAAGAAGTAGGAAAACAGAGATTCAAGAGGAGCACAGCATCTCCATACACCTGTCTGAAATTCCCACCATGGAAATACATGAGTAACTTTATCTTTATTTTATGTTTATTTACTATTATTTGATTTTCCAAATTCCATAATTTATTTAAATCCGCCTGACTGAGATTTACAGGATGACCATAGCTTGCTTCATACCAACAATCTCTGTGGGATCGACCCTTACTCACGTAAGGTTTATTATTTGGACGACCCAGTACACTTGCTGGTTAGTTGAACGGAGTTGTGACCACACATAGTAAAGAGCTATTATCTCGAATTAAATTTCATACAAGTACAAAGAGTACGAATCATAATTTTGTCCACCAAGTTTTTGGCGCGGTTGCCGGCCATTGTTCGAGTATGGACAACTGA
Source organism: Arachis hypogaea (assembly GCF_003086295.3). Taxonomy (NCBI): domain Eukaryota; kingdom Viridiplantae; phylum Streptophyta; class Magnoliopsida; order Fabales; family Fabaceae; genus Arachis; species Arachis hypogaea. The sequence goes on from NC_092040.1 coordinate 77,383,353, forward strand.
CGGTTCATCTTGTTGCTCAGATTAGGTAATTTTCTTTTCAAAAAGTTTTCAAAAAAATTTTCTTTATTTTCGTTTTCCTAAAGAATATTTTAGAAAAAAAAATTAATTAATAAAAATCCAAAAAAATCATAAAATCATAAAAACCAAAAATATTTTGTGTTCTTGTTTGAGTCTTGAGTCAGTTTTTAAGTTTGGTGTCAATTGCATGCTTTAAAAAAAATTTCTTGCATTTTTCGAAAATTCATGCATTCATGGTGTTCTTCATGATCTTCAAGTTGTTCTTGACAAGTCTTCTTGTTTGATCTTGATGTTTTCTTGTTTTATGTTGTTTGTTGTTTTTCATATGCATTTTTTTGTTTGTTAGAGTCCATGCATTAAAGATTTCTAAGTTTGGTGTCTTGCATGTTTTCTTTGCATAAAAAATGTTTCAAAATTATGTTCTTGATGTTCATCATGATCTTCATAGTGTTCTTGGTGTTCATCTTGACATTCATAGTGTTCTTGCATGCATTCTTTGTTTTGATCCATAAAGAAAAGAGAAAAACACAAAAATAATGTTTTTAATTTTTCTCTCTCATCATTAAAAATTCAAAAAAATATATATATATCTTTTCCTTATTTCCCTCCAAATTTTCGAAAATTTTGGGTTGACTTGGTCAAAAATTTTTAAAATTAGTTGTTTCTTACAAGTCAAGTCAAATTTTCCATTTTAAAAATCCTATCTTTTCAAAACTTTTTCAAAAATCAAATCTTTTTCATTTTTATCTTATTAATTTCGAAAATTTTAAAATTTTTTCAAAAAAAATCCTTTTCTTAATATTATTTCATGATTTTCGAAAATTACACTAACAATTAATATGATTGATTCAAAAATTTGAAGTTTGATTACTTTCTTGTTAAGAAAGGTTCAATCTTTAAATTCTAGAATCTTATCTTTAGTTTCTTGTTAGTTAAGAAATTAATTTTAATTTTAAAAATTAAATCTTTTTCTTAAAAATCTTATCTTTTTATCTTATCTTTTTATCTTATCTTTTTCAAAATTTTATCTTTTTCAAAAATTTGATTTAAAAAAAATATCTTATCTAACTTCTTATCTTCTTATCTTTTCAAATTTAATTTTAATTTCTTTTTTTAACTAACTATTTGACTTTTTGTTTGTTTCTTATCTTTTTCAAAACCAACTAACTACCTATCCCTCTCTAATTTTCGAAAATACCTCTCTCTTTTTTTCAAAAAATTCTTTTAAATTTTAATTTTAATTATATCTTATCTCTAATTTTTAAAATTATTAACTTCTTTTTAAAGTAATTTTCGAATTCTATCTCTCTTCATCTCAGATCACCACCTCTATTCTTACCCACTCTTCTTCACTCTTCTTCCCTTTCTTCTTCTACTAACAATAAGGATCCTCTTTACTATGACATAGAGGATTCCTCTTTCTTTTCTTGTTCTCTTCTTCCCTATATGAGCAGGAACAAGGAAAAAGGCACTCTTGTTGAAGCTGATCCAGAACCTGAAAGGACTCTGAAGAGGAAACTAAGAGAAGATAAATTACAACAATCCTGAGGCAACCTTTCTGAAATTTTCGAACAAGAGAAGGAGATGGCAGCTGAAACCAACAACAATAATGCAAGGAGAATGCTTGGTGATTTCACAAAACCAACGTCCAAATTTGTTGGAAGAAGCATCTCCATTCCTGCCATTGGAGCCAACAATTTTGAGCTTAAACTTCAATTAGTTGCTTTAATGCAACAGAACTGCAAGTTTTATGGACTTCCATCTGAAGATCCTTACCAGTTTTTAACTGAGTTCTTGCAGATTTGTGAGACTATTAAGACGACTGGAGTAGATCCTGAAGTCTACAAGCTCATGATTTTCCCTTTTGCTGTAAGAGACAGAGCTAGAACATGGTTGGACTCACAACCTAAAGATAGCCTGGACTCTTGGGATAAGCTGGTCACGGCCTTCTTGGATAAATTCTTTCGTCCTCAAAAGCTGAGCAAGCTTAAAGTAGATGTTCAGACCTTCAAGCAAAAAGATGGTGAATCTCTCTATGAAGCTTGGGAAAGATACAAGCAGCTGACCAAAAGGTGTCCATCTGACATGTTTTCAGAATGGACCGTATTAGATATTATTCTATTATGGTCTATCTGAATTTTTGAAAATGTCATTGGACCATTCTGCAGGTGGATCCATTCACCTAAAGAAAACACCTGCAGAAGCTCAAGAACTTATTGACATGGTTGAAAATAACCAATTCATGTAAACTTCTGAGAGGAATTTCGTGAATAATGGGATGCCTCAGAGGAAGGAAGTTCTTGAAATTGATGCTCTGAATGCCATATTGGCTCAGAACAAAGTGTTGACTCAGCAAGTCAACATGATCTCTCAAAGTCTGAATGGATGGCAAAATGCATCCAACAGTACTAAAGAGGCAGCTTCTGAAGAAGCTTATGATCCTGAAAACCCTGCAATGGCAGAGGTTAATTACATGGGTGAACCTTATGGAAACACCTATAACTCATCATGGAGAAATCATCCAAATTTCTCATTGAAGGATCAACAAAAGCCTCAACAAGGCTTTAATAATGGTGGAAGAAATAGGCTCAGTAATAACAAGCCTTTTCCATCATCTTCTCAGCAACAGACAGAAAATTCTAAACAGAGCCCTTCTAATATAGCAAACTTAGTCTCTGATCTGTCAAAAGCCACTTTAAGTTTCATGAGTGAAACAAGGTCTTCCATTAGAAATCTGGAGGCACAAGTGGGCCAGCTGAGTAAGAAAATCATTGAAACTCCTCCTAGTATTCTCCCAAGCAATATAGAAGAGAAGCCAAAAGGAGAGTGCAAGGCCATTGATGTAAGCTATATGGCCGAATGCACAAGGGAGGAGGAGGACGAAAATCCTAGTGAGAAAGACCTCCTGGGATGTCTCTCAAACAAGAAGGAGTTCCCCATTGAGGACCTAAAGGAATCCGAGGCTCATATAGAGACCATAGAGATTCCACTAAATCTCCTTCTGCCATTCATGAGCTCTGAAGACTATTCTTCCTCTGAAGAGGATGTAGATGTGATTGGAGAGCAAGTTGCTTAATATCTAGGAGCTATCATGAAGCTGAATGCCAAGTTGTTTGGTAATGAGACCTGGGAAGGTGAACCTCCCTTGCTCATTAGTGAACTAGATACATGGATTCAGAAAACTTTACCTCAAAAGAAACAAGATCCTGGTAAATTCTTAATACCCTGCACTATAGGCACCTTGACCTTTAATAAGGCTCTATGTGACTTGGGGTCAGGCATAAATCTTATGCCACTCTCTATAATGGAGAAACTAGGGATCATTGAGGTACAGCCTGCCTTATTCTCATTACAATTGGCAGACAAGTCAGTAAGACAACCTTATGGATTAGTAGAGGACGTGTTAGTAAAGGTTGAAGGCCTTTACATCCCTGCTGATTTCATAGTCTTAGACACTAGGAATGAAGAAGATGAATGCATCATCCTTGGAAGACCCTTCCTAGCCACAGCAGAAGCTGTAATTGATGTTAACAGAGGAGAATTAGTCCTTCAATTGAATGGGGGCTACCTTGTGTTTAAAGCTCAAGGACATTCCTCTGCAACCATGGAGAGGAAGCATGAAAAGCTTCTCTCAATATAGAGTCAAAAAGAGCCCCCACAGTCAAACTCTAAGTTTGGTGTTGGGAGGCCACAACCAAACTCTAAGTTTGGTGTTGAGAAGCCTCCTCATTCAAACTCTAAGTTTGGTGTTGGGAGGCCGTCATCATGCTCTGAATATCTGTGAGGCTCCATGAGAGCCCACAGTCAAGCTAATGACACTAAAGAAGCGCTTGTTGGGAGGCAACCCAATTTTTATATATCTAATTTTAATTTTATTTTATTGTTATTTTGTGTTTTATTAGGTTCATGATCATGTGGAGTCACGAAAAAAATACTAAATTTAAAAACAGAGTTAAAAACAGCAGAAGAAAAATCACACCCTGGAGGAAGGACTTACTGGCGTTTAAACGCCAGTAAGGTGTATCTGGCTGGTGTTTAATGCCAGAACAGAGCATGTTTCTGGCGCTGAATGCCAGAAAGAAGCAACATCTTGGCGTTTGAACGCCAGGAATATGCCTTGAGGAAAGCTGGCGCTAAACGCCAGAAACATGCTACACATGGGCGTTGAACGCCCAGAGTGTGCATCACTTCGGCGTTTAAACGCAGAATGGTGTGCAAAGGCATTTTACATGCCTAATTGGTGCAGGGATGTAAATCCTTGACACCTCAGGATCTGTGGACCCCACAGGATCCCCACCTAACATATTCTCCCCTCCTCTCACTATTCATCCCAACAATTATTGGGAACAACTCAACACTTCCCTAGAAGATTTGAGCTACAATGTGGAACAATTAAGGGTGGAACATCATGAGCACTCCATCATTCTCCACGGAATAAGAGAAGATCAAAGAGCAATGAGGGAGGAGCAACAAAGGCAAGGAAGGGACATAGAAAAGCTTAAGGACATTGTTGGTCCTTCAAGAAGAAGACGCCACTAAGGTGGATTCATTCCTTGTTCTTATTTCCTTCTGCTTTTTGGTTTTTATATTATATGTTTACCTATGTTTTGTGTCTCTACTTCATGATCATTAGTAGTTAGTAACTATGTCTTAAAGTTATGAATAACTCCATTAATCCTTCACCTCTCTTAAATGAAAAATGTTTTAATTCAAAAGAACAAGAAGTACATGAATTTTGAATTTATCCTTGAATTTAGTTTAGTTATATTGATGTGGTGACAATACTTTTTGTTTTCTGAATGAATGCTTAAAAAGTGCATTTTTTTATCTTGTTGTTTATGAATGTTAAAACTGTTGGCTCTTGAAAGAATGATGAACAATGAGAAATATTATTGATAATCTGAAAAATCAAAAATTGATTCTTGAAGCAAGAAAAAGTAGTGAAAAAAAGAAAAGTGGCGAAAAAATATTGAAAGAAAAAGAAAAAGCAAGCAGAAAAAGCCAATAGCCCTTAAAACCAAAAGGCAAGGGTAAAAAGGATCCAAGGCTTTGAGCATCAATGGATAGGAGGGCCCAAGGAAATAAAATCCAGGCCTAAGCGGCTAAATTAAGCTGTCCCTAACCATGTGCTTATGTCATGAAGGTCCAAGTGAAAAGCTTGAGACTGAGTGGTTAGAGTTGTGATCCAAAGCAAAAAGAGTGTGCTTAAGAGCTCTGGACACCTCTAACTGGGGACTTTAGCAAAGATGAGTCACAATCTGAAAAGGTTCACCCAGTCATGTGTCTGTGGCATTTATGTATCTGGTGGTAATACTGGAAAACAAAGTGCTTAGGGCCACGACCAAGACTCATAAGTAGCTGTGTTCAAGAATTAACATACTTAACTAGGAAAGTCAATAACATTATCCAAAATTCTAAGTTCCTAGAGAAGCCAATCATTATAAACTTCAAAGGAAAAAGTGAGATGCCAAAACTGTTCAGAAGCAAAAAGCTACAAGTCCCGCTCATCTAATTATAATTAATATTCATTGATATTCTGAGATTTATAGTATATTCTCTTCTTTTTATCCTATTTGATTTTCAGTTGCTTGGGGACAAGCAACTATTTAAGTTTGGTGTTGTGATGAGCGGATAATTTATACGCTTTTTGGCATTGTTTTTAGGTAGTTTTTAGTAAGATCTAGCTACTTTTAGGATGTTTTCATTAGTTTTTATGAAAAATTCACATTTCTGGACTTTACTATGAGTTTGTGTGTTTTTCTGTGATTTCAGGTATTTTCTGGCTGAAATTGAGGGACCTGAGCAAATCTCTGATAAGAAGGCTGACAAAGGACTGCTGATGCTGTTGGATTCTGACCTTCCTGCACTCGAAATAGATTTTCTGGAGCTACAGATTCCAAATGGTGCGCTTTCAACGGCGCTAGAAAGTAGACATCTAGAGCTTTCCAGAAATATATAATAGTCCATACTTTATTCGAGATTTGACGACATAAACTGGCGCTTTATTCGAGATTTGACGACGTAGACTGGCGCTCAACGCCAGTTCCATGCTGCATTCTGGAGTCAAACGCCAGAAACACGTCACAAACTAGAGTTGAACGCCAAAAACATGTTACAACTTGGCGTTAAAAAAAGAAGAGAATATACTATAAATTCCAGAATATCAATGAATATTACTCCTAATTAGATGAGCGGGACTTATACCTTTTTGCCTCTGAACAGTTTTGGCATCTCACTTTTTCCTTTGAAGTTTAGAATGATTGGCATCCCCAGGAACTTAGAATTTCAGATAGTGTTATTGATTCTCCTAGTTAAGTATGTTGATTGTTGAACACAGCTACTTTTATGAATCTTGGCCGTGGCCTTAAGCACTTTGTTTTCCAGTATTACCACCGGATACATAAATGCCACAGACACATAACTGGGTGAACCTTTTCAGATTGTGACTCATCTTTGCTAAAGTCCCCAGGTAGAGGTGTCCAGAGCTCTTAAGCACACTCTTTTTGCTTTGGATCACAACTTTAACCACTCAGTCTCAAGCTTTTCACTTGGACCTGCATGCCACAAGCACATGGTTAGGGACAACTTGATTTAGCAGCTTAGGCCTGGATTTTATTTCCTTGGGCCCTCCTATCCAGTGATGCTCAAAGCCTTGGATCCTTTTTTACCCTTGCCTTTTGGTTTTAAGGGCTATTGACTTTTTCTGCTTGCTTTTTCTTTTTCTAAATTTTTTTTCGCTAAATTTTTTTTTTCGCAAGCTTTTGCTTTTTCACTGCTTTTTCTTGCTTCAAGAATCAATTTTCATGATTTTTCAGATTGTCAATAACATTCTCTTTGTTCATCATTCTTTCAAGAGCCAACAATTTTAACATTCATAAACAACAAGATCAAAATTATGCACTATTCAAGCATTCATTCAGAAAACAAAAAGTATTGTCACCACATCAATATAATTAAACTAAATTCAAGGATAATTTCGAAATTCATGTACTTCTTGTTCTTTTGAATTAGAAACACTTTTCATTTAAGAGAGGTGAATGATTCATGGAATTATTTATTGCCTTAAGACATCGTTACTAAATACTAATGATCATGTAATGAAGACACAAACATAGATAGACATTTAACATAAAGAAACGGAAAAGCAGAAAAAATTAAGAACAAGGAATGAGTCCACCTTAGTTATGGTGGCACTTTCTTCTTGAAGAACCAATGATGTCCTTGAGTTCTTCTATATCTCTTCCTTGCCTTTGTTGCTCCTCCCTCATTACTCTTTGATCTTCTCTAATTTCATGAAGAATGATGGAGTGCTCTTGATGTTCCACCCTTAATTGATCCATATTGTAACTCAAATCTTCAAGAGAAGTGTTGAGTTGTTCCCAATAGTTGTTAGGAGGAAAGTGCATCCCTTGAGGTATCTCCGGGATTTCTTGGTGATGGGCTTCCTCATGCGTCTCTTGGATTCCATGAGTTGGCTCTCTTGTTTGCTCCATCCTTTTCTTAGTGATGGGCTTGTCCTCCTCAATGCGGATGTCTCCTTCTATGATGACTCCAGTTGAGTAACATAGATGGCAAATAAGATGAGGAAAAGCTAGCCTTGCCAAAGTAGAGGACTTATCGGCTATTTTGTAGAATTCAAGGGAGATAACTTCATGAATTTCAACTTCCTCTCCAATCATGATGCTATGGATCATGATGGCCCGATCCACAGTAACTTCAGATCGGTTGCTAGTGGGGATGATGGAACGTTGGATGAACTCCAACCATCTTCTAGCCACAGGCTTGAGGTCCAGTCTTCTTAATTGAACCGGCTTGCCTTTGGAGTCTCTTTTCCATTGAGCTCCTTCAACATATATGTCCCTAAGGATTTGGTCCAACCTTTGATCAAAGTTGACCCTTCTTGTGTAAGGGTGTGCATCTCCTTGCATCATGGGCAAGTTGAATGCCAACCTCACATTTTTCGGACTAAAATCTAAGTATTTCCCCCGAACCATTATAAGATAGTTCTTTGGATTCAGGTTCTTACTTTGATCATGGTTCCTAATGATCCATGCATTGGCGTAGAACTCTTGAACCATTAAGATTCCGACTTGTTGCATGGGGTTAGTCAGAACTTCCCAACCTCTTCTTTGGATCTCATGTCGGATTTTCGGATACTCATTTTTCTTGAGCTTGAAAGGGACCTCGGGGATCATCTTCTACTTGGCCACAACATCATAGAAGTGGTCATGATGGGCTTTGGAGATGAATCTTTCCATCTCCCATGACTCGGAGGTGGAAGCTTTTGTCTTCCCTTTTCCTTTTCTAGAGGATTCTCCGGCCTTAGGTGCCATCAATGGTTATGGAAAAACAAAAAGCTATGCTTTTACCACACCAAACTTAAAATATTGCTCGCCCTCGAGCAAGAGAAGAAAGAAAAGAAAAAGAAGATGAGAAAATATGGAGGAGAGTAAGGGAGGTGTATTCGGCCAAGGTGTAGAAGAGGGGGTTGTGTTGTGTGAAAATTAAGGAGAATGGAGGGGTTTATATAGTGAGGGGAGAGGGAGTAGGTTCGGCCATTTAGGGTGGGTTTGGGTGGGAAAGAAATTTGAATTTTAAAGGTAGGTGGGGTTTATGGGGAAGAGTAGATGGATGTGAGTGGTGAAGGGGGTAATTGGGAAGAGAGATTGAGGTGATTGGTGAAGGGTTTTGGAGAAGAATGTTTATTGGAAAAAGAGGATGAATGTTGAGAAGAGGGGAGAATATGGTAGGTGGGGATCCTGTGGGGTCCACAGATCCTGAGATGATCCTGTGGGGTCCACAGATCCTGAGATGATCCTGTGGGGTCCACAGATCCTGAGGTGTCAAGGATTTACATCCTTGTACCAATTTAGGCATGTAAAGTGCCTTTGCATGCAATTCTGGCATTTGAACGCCGAACTAATGCATGTTCTGGGCGTTCAACGCTCATGTGTAGCATGTTTCTAGCATTGAACGCCAGTTCCATGCTTGTTTCTAGCGTTCAGCGCCAGCTCTCCTCAAGGTGCATTCCTGGCATTTAAACGCCAGGGTGTTGCTTGTTTCTGGCGTTCAACGCCAAATTCATGTTCTGTTCTGGCGTTGAATGCCACACAGATGCTCCTTACTGGCGTTTAAACGCCAATAAGTCCTTCCTCCATGGTGTGATTTTTCTTCTGCTGTTTTTGATTCTGTTTCTAATTTTAATATTTTTTTCGTGACTCCCCATGATCATAAACCTAATAAAACATAAAAGAACAATAAAAATAAAATAAAATTAGATAAATAAAAATTGGGTTACCTCCCAATAAGTGCTTATTTAATGTCAATAGCTTGACAGTGGGCTCTCATGGAGCCACACAAGTGATCAGGTCAATGTTGTATAGTCCCAACACCAAACTTAGAGTTTGACTGTGGGGGCTCTGTTTGACTCTGTACTGAGAGAAGCTTTTCATGCTTCCTCTCCATTGTTAAAGAAGAAGATCCTTGAGCCTTAAACACAAGGTAGTCCCCATTCAATTGAAGGACTAATTCTCCTCTGTTAACATCTATCACAGCTTCTGCTGTGGCTAGGAAGGGTCTTCCAAGGATGATGCATTCATCCTCCTCCTTCCTAGTGTCTAAGATTATGAAATCAGCAGGGATGTAAAGGCCTTCAACCTTTACCAACACGTCCTCTACCAATCCATAAGCTCGTCTTACTGACTTGTCTGCCATTTGTAATGAGAATAAGGCAGGTTGTACCTCAATGATCCCCAGCTTCTCCATTATAGAGAGTGGCATAAGATTTATGCCTGACCCTAGGTCACACAGAGCTTTCTCAAAGGTCATGGTGCCTATGATACAGGGTATTACGAATTTGCCAGGATCTTGTCTCTTTTGAGGTAAAGTTTGCTGAATCCAGGTATCTAGTTCACTAATGAGCAAGGGAGGTTCACCTTCCTAAGTCTCATTACCAAATAACTTGGCATTTAGTTTCATGATAGCTCCTAGATATTGAGCAACTTGCTCTCCAGTTACATCTTCATCCTCTTCAGAGGAAGAATAGTCTTCAGAGCTCATGAATGGCAGAAGGAGGTTTAATAGAATCTCTATGGTCTCTATATGAGCCTCAGATTCCCTTGGGTCCTCAATAGGGAACTCCTTCTTGCTTGAGAGACATCCCATGAGGTCTTCCTCATTGGGATTCACGTCCTCTCCTTCCTCTCAAGGTTTGGCCATATTGATTATATCAATGGCCTTGCACTCTCTTTTTGGATTTTCTTCAGTATTGCTTGGGAGAGTACTAGGAGGAGTTTCAGTGATTTTCTTACTCAGCTGGCCCACTTGTGCCTCCAAATTTCTAATGGAGGATCTTATTTCACTCATGAAACTTAAAGTGGCTTTAGACAGATCAGAGACTAAATTTGCTAAGTTAGAGGTACTTTGTTCATAATTCTCTGTCTGTTAATGAGAAGATGATGGATAAGGCTTAATATTGCTGAGCCTATTTCTTCCACCATTATTAAAGCCTTGTTGAGGCTTTTGTTGATCCTTCCATGAGAAATTTGGGAGATTTCTCCATGATGAATTATAGGTGTTTCCATAAGGTTCACCCATATAATTTACTTCTGCTATTGCAGGGTTCTCAGGATCATAAGCTTCCTCTTCAGAAGATGCCTCTTTAGTACTGTTGGATGCATTTTGCCATCCATTCAGAATTTGAGAAATCATGTTGACCTGCTGAGTCAACATTTTGTTCTGAGCCAAAATAGCATTCAGAGCATCAATTTCAAGAACTCCCTTCCTTTGAGGCATCCCATTATTCACGGAATTCCTCTCAGAAGTGTACATGAACTAGTTATTTGCAACCATGTCAATAAGTTCTTGAGCTTCTGCAGGCGTTTTCTTTAGGTGAATGGATCCACCTGCAGAATGGTCCATTCTGAAAGCATGTCAGAAGGACACCTTTTGGTCATCTGCTTGTATCTTTCCCAAGCTTCATAAAGGGATTCACCATCTTTTTGTTTGAATGTCTGAACATCCATTCTAAGCTTGCTCAGCTTGAGGAGGAAAGAATTTAGCCTAGAAGGTCGTGACCAGCTTATCCCAGGAGTCCAGGCTATCCTTAGGTTGTGAATCCAACCATGTTCTAGCTTTGTCTCTTACAACAAAAGGGAAAAGCATGAGCCTGTAGACTTCAGGATCTACTCCATTCGTCTTTACAGTCTCACAGATCTGGAAGAACTCAGTTAAAAACTCATAGGGATCTTCTAATGGAAGTCCATGAAACTTGCAGTTTTGTTGCATTAGAGCAACTAGTTGAGGTTTCAGCTCAAAATTATTTGCTCCAATGGCAGGAATTGAGATGCTTCTTCCATCAAACTTGGACGTAGGTGTAGTATAATCACCAAGCATCCTTCTTGCATTATTGTTATTGGGTTCGGCTGCCATCTCCTTTTTTTGTTCGAAAATTTCAGCAAGGTTGTCTTTGGATTGTTGTAATTTAGCTTCTCTTAGTTTCCTCTTCAGAGTCCTTTCAGGTTCTGGATCAGCTTCAACAAGAATGCCTTTTTCCTTGTTCCTGCTTGTATGAAAGAGAAGAGAACAGAAAAAGAAGAGGAATCCTCTATGTCACAGTAAAGAGGTTCCTTATTATTAGTAGAAGAAGAAAGGGGATAAAGAAAGGAGAATCCAAACACAAAGGTGAGGATAAGGGCAGTGATTTGAGATGAGGAGAAGTGTTAGTGAAGAAATACATAAATAGAAGAAGACGAGAGGGAAGGAATTTCGAAAATAAATTTTGAAAAAGTAGTTAGTGATTTTCGAAAATTAAAGGTAAGATAGAATTAAAATTAAAATTTAAAAAAATTAGTTAATTAAAAAGAATTTTGAAAAAGGGATGAAATTTTTTTTCGAAAAGTAAAGAGGAAAAAATAGTTAGGTGGTTTTGAAAAAGATAAGAAACAAACAAGAGTTAATTAGTTAGTTGAAAAATATATTAAAATCAAATTTGAAAAGATAAGAATATAAGAAGATAAGAAGTTAGAAAAGATATTTTAAAATCAAACTTTTTGAGAAAAAGATAAAACTTGAAAAAGATATCATAAAAAGATATGATTAAAAAGATATGGTTGGAAAAGATTTAATTTTTTTTAAAATTAAAAGTAATTACTTAACTAACAAGAAACTAAAAGATATGATTCTAGAATTTAAAGATTGAACCTTTCTTAAAAAGAAAGTAACAAACTTCAAATTTATGAATCAATCATATTAATTGTTAGTGTAATTTTCGAAAATCATGAAATACTATTAAGAAAAAGATTTTTGAAAATTTTTTTTTTAAAATTTTCGAAAATAGAAAAAAAATGAAAAAGAATTGATTTTTGAAAGAGATTTTGAAAAGATAAAATTTTTAAATTTGAAAATTTGACTTGACTTGTAAGAAACAACTAATTTTAAAACTTTTTGACTAAGTCAACCCAAATTTTCGAAATTTTTGAGAGAAATAAGGAAAAGATATTTTTTATTTTTTGAATTTTTAATGATGAGAGAGAAAAACATAAAAATGACCCAAAACATAAAAATTTTGGATCAAAACACAAGATGCATGTAAGAACACTATGAATGTCAAGATGAACACCAAGAACACTCATGATGAACATCAAGAACATATTTTTGAAAAATTTTTTATGCAAAGAAAATATGCAAGACACCAAACTTAGAAATCTTTAATGCTTAGACAATATGAATGCAAAAATTCATATGAAAAATAATAAAACACACAAAACAAGAAAACATCAAGATCAAACAAGAAGACTTACCAAGAACAACTTGAAGATCATGAAGAACACTATGAATGCGTGAATTTTTGAAAATTGCAAGAACAAGATGAATATGCAATTGACACCAAACTTATAACTTAACTCAAGACTCAAACAAGAAACACAAAATATTTTTGGTTTTTATGATTTTATGATTTTTTTGTATTTTCTTTTATATTTTTTCGAAAAACATATAGAAAAAAGAAAATAAGAAATCGAAAATTTTTAATAAGAGTTCCAGGAATCTTTCAATATTAGCCTAAAGCTCCAATCCAAGGGTTGGGCATGGCTTAATAGCCAGCCAGCTTTAGAAGATATAAATCAGGCATGTAACAACTGATATTCCAATTAACTTGCCTCTATGCTGATGGTTTTGAAGCCTCAATCCAATTGAGCTAGACATGGCTTTACAGCTAGCCAAGCTTCAACATACTTTGTGAAACACTAGAATTCATTCTTAAAAATTTTGAATAATTTTTCGAAAACATAGAAAAAATTTTGAAAAATATATATATTTTTAAAAAACTTTTTGAAAAAGAAAAATAAAAAGAAAATTACCTAATCTGAGCAACAAGATGAATCGTCAGTTGTCCATACTCGAACAATCCCCGGCAACGGCGCCAAAAACTTGGTGCATGAAATTGTTATCATTAACAATGGCTCCAAAGACTTGGTAGCGCTCTCAAACGTGAATCACACTTAGTCACAACTCCGCACAACTAACCAGCAAGTGCACTGGGTCGTCCAAGTGATACCTTACGTGAGTAAGGGTCGATCCCACGGAGATTGTTGGTATGAAGCAAGCTATGGTCATCTTGTAAATCTCAGTTAGGCGGATAATAAATGTTATGGAGTTTTCGAATAGTAAATAAATAAAATAGAAAATAAAGATAGAGTTACTCATGTAATTCAATGGTGGGAATTTCAGATAAGTGCATGGAGGTGCTGTGTTCCTTCTGAATCTCTGCTTTCCTACTACTTTCATCCAATCCTTCTTACTCCTTTCCATGGCAAGTTGTATGTAGGGCATCACCATTGTCAATGGCTACATCCCATCCTCTCAGTGAAAATGGTCCAAATGCTCTGTCACAGCACGGCTAATCATCTATCGGTTCTCGATCATGCTGGAATAGAATCCCTTGATTCTTTTGTGTTTGTCATCATGCCCAACAATTGCGAGTTTGAAGCTCGTCACAGTCATTCAATCCGGGAATCTTACTCGGAATACCACAGACAATATTAGACTTTCCGGATTCCCATGAATGCCGCCATCAATTCTAGCTTATTCCATGAAGATTCTGATTAAGGAATCCAAGATATATGCGCCCGGTCTAAGGTAGAACGGAAGTGGTTGTCAGTCATGCGTTCATAGGTGAGAATGATGATGAGTGTCACGGATCATCACATTCATCATGTTGAAGTACAACGATATCTTAGAATAAGAACAAGCGGAATTAAATAGAAAATAGTAGTAATTGCATTGAAACTTGAGGTACAACAGAGCTCCACACCCTTAATCTATGGTGTGTAGAAACTCCACCGTTAAAAATACATAAGTGATGAAGGTTCAGGCATGGCCGAATGGCCAGCCCCCAAAACGTGATCAATAGTCTCCTAAGGTGAATAATAAAATAAAACTGAGACCAAAGATATCTAATACAATAGTAAAAAGTCCTATTTATACTAGACTAGCTACTAGGGTTTACAGAAGTAAGTAATTGATGCAGAAATCCACTTCCGGGGCCCACTTGGTGTGTGCTTGGGCTGAGCTTGATATTTACACGAGCTGAGGCTTATCTTGGAGTTGAACGCCAAGTTGTAACACGTTTTTGGCGTTCAACTCTAGTTTGTGACGTGTTTCTGGCGTTTGACTCCAGAATGCAGCATGGAACTGGCGTTGAGCGCCAGTTTACATCGTCAAATCTCAAATAAAGTATGAACTATTATATATTCCTGGAAAGATCTGGATGTCTACTTTCTAGCACCATTGAGAGCGCGCCATTTGGAATTCTGTATCTCCAGAAAATCCATTTCAAGTGCAGGGAGGTCAAAATCCAACAGCATCAACAGTCCTTTGTCAGCCTTCTTATCAGAGTTTTGCTCAGGTCCCTCAATTTCAGCCAGAAAATACCTGAAATCACAGAAAAACACACAAACTCATAGTAAAGTCCAGAAATGTGAATTTTTCATAAAAACTAATGAAAACATCCCTAAAAGTAGCTAGATCCTACTAAAAACTACCTAAAAACAATGCCAAAAAACGTATAAATTATCCGCTCCTCAATAAGCTAGGCACCAATAGCTTAAATCTTGAGGCACATGCCTGTGGTGTCTTTGTACTAGGATCTGCATGGATGAATAGGTTCTAAGGAGTATTTCAACACTTGGTAACTTGGCTTAACTAGCCTGGGATTATCAACCAAAAGTTCACTATTAAGGGCAACCTAGTTACAAAGTATTTAGTAACCTAAAGAGGTGTTGGGCACCAATGTCTCTAGGATTAAACTTGAGCCAAGTGTCTGTAGTGACTATGTGATGAGGAGAGGCTTGAGTTAGTAGGTCCGAGGGGTTCTTCATCACCAAACACTTTAAACCATTTGGGTCGGGAGTCTTGATTGAAAATTTATTTAAAAATTTGCCTCAACACAAAGCACTGAGCCACGAATAAAGAATAAGTTTCTAAGTGAAAAAGCAAACACCAAGAATCAAAAAATAACAAGGGTCTTTGACAATGGCCAAAAGCATAGGTTAGGAATTTCATTATCAAAATGGAATCGGCGTTGTAAGTATAGTCCTAACCCAACAAATTGACCATCAATCAAATGTTATCACAATTCAAACCAAATATAAACCAGGAATGTTTAATTCCCCGGTCATTCTCCCTAGGATGTCAAAATATCTCATCAAATATGGACTCATCAATTATCCAACACTTAAACAATAGCATGTCCTCATGCTAAACCAACAAGGAGAATGATCAAAAGGGAAACAACTTATTGAATGAAACTATTTATATGCATGCAAGTATGTATATACTATATATAACTATATATACTATAGTATCTGATGAGCGGATAATTTATATGCTTTTTGGCATTGTTTTTAAATAGTTTTTAGTAGGATCTAGCTACTTTTAGGGATGTTTTCATTAGTTTTTATGCTAAATTCACATTTCTGGACTTTACTATGAGTTTGTGTGTTTTTCTGTAATTTCAGGTAAATTCTGGCTGAAATTGAAGGACCTGAGCAAAACTCTGATAAAAGGCTGACAAAGGACTGCTGATGCTATTGGATTCTGACCTCCCTGCACTCGAAATAGATTTTCTGAAGCTACAGAACTCCAAATGGCGCGCTCTCAACGGCGTTGGAAAGTAGAAATCTAGAGCTTTCAAGAAATATATAATAGTCTATACTTTATTCGAGATTAGATGACGTAAACTGGCACTCAACGCCAGTTCCATGCTGCATTCTCGAGTCAAACGCTAGAAACACGTCACGAACCAGAGTTGAACGCCAAAAACGCATTACAACTTGGCGTTCAACTCCAAAAGAAGCCTCTACATGTGTAATGCTCAAGCTCAGCCCAAGCACACACCAAGTGGGCCCCGGAAGTGGATTTCTGCATCAATTACTTACTTCTATAAACCCTAGTAGCTAGTCTAGTATAAATAGGACATTCTACTATTGTATTAGACATCTTTGGTCCCAGTTTTAATCTATTATTCATCTTAGGAGACTATTGATCACATTTATGGGGGCTGGCCATTCGGCCATGCCTGGACCACTATCACTTATGTATTTTCAACGGTGGAGTTTCTACACACCATAGATTAAGGGTGTAGAGCCCTGCTGTACCTCAAGTTTTAATGCAATTACTACTATTTTCTATTCAATTCAGTTTATTCCTATTCTAAGATATTCGTTGCAATTCACCATGACGAATGTGTTGATCCGTGAAACTCATCATCATTCTCACCTATGAATGCGTGACTGACAACCACTTCCGTTCTACCTTAGACCGAACGCATATCTCTTAGATTCCTTAATCAGAATCTTCGTGTGATAAGCTAGAATTGATGGCAGCATTCATGAGAGTCCAGAAAGTCTAAACCTTGTCTGTGGTATTCCGAGTAGGATTCAGGGACTGAATGACTATGACGAGCTTCAAACTCGCGATTGTTGGGCGTGATGACAAACGCAAAAGAATCAATGGATTTTATTCTGGCATGATCGAGGACCGACAGATGATTAGCCGTGCTATGACAGAGCATTTGGACCTTTTTCACTGAGAGGATGGGATGTAGCCATTGACAACGGTGATGCCCTACATACAGCTTGCCATGGAAAGGAGTAAGAAGGAATGGATAAAGGCAGTAGGAAAGCAGAGATCCAACAGGGACAAAGCATCTCCATACACTTATCTGAAATTCTCACCAATGATTTACATAAGTATTTCTATCTTTATTTTCTGTTTATTTATTATTATTATTCGAAAACTCCATAACCATTTATTATCCGCCTAACTGAGATTTACAAGATGACCATAGCTTGCTTCATACCAACAATCTCCGTGGGATCGACCCTTACTCACGTAAGGTTTATTACTTGGACGACCCAGTGCACTTGCTGGTTAGTTGTGCGAAGTTGTGAAGAAAGTGCTGATTTATAAACACACATACCAAGTTGAATGCCATTATTAGAGATCACAATTTCGTGCACCAAGTTTTTGGCGCCATTGCCGGGTATTGTTCGAGTTTGGACAACTGACGGTTCATCTTGTTGCTCAGATTAGGTAATTTTCTTTTTGTTTTATTTTCTAGAATTTTTCAAAAATCTTTCAAAAATTTCTCATCTGTTTTCGAAAATTATTCTAAATTTTTAAGATTGAATTCTAGTGTTTCATGAAGCATGTTGAAGCCTGGCTGGCTGAAAAGCCATGTTTAATTCTTTTGTACTGAGGCTTCCAATCATCAGCATAGAGGCAAGTTAATTGAAATATCAGCTGTTGTATGTCTGATTTATATCCTAAAGCTGGCTGGCTATTATGCCATGTCCAACCCTTGGATTGGAGCTTTAGGCTAATATTGAAAGATTCCAGGAATTTTTATTAAAAATTTTGACTTTCTTATTTTATTTTTCCTATATGTTTTCGAAAAAATATACAAAAATCCAAAAAAAAATCCAAAAAAAATTATAAAATCATAAAAATCAAAAATATTTTGTGTTTCTTGTTTGAGTCTAGAGTCAATTTTAAGTTTGGTGTCAATTACATGTTTTTAAAATTTATGCATTTTTCGAAAATTCATGCATATGTTCTTCATGATCTTCATGATCTTTTCTTGTTTGAGTCTTTTCTTGATGTTCATCTTAATCTTCCAAGTGTTCTTGCTGTTCATCTTGACATTCATAGTGTTTTTGATGCATTATGTGTTTGATCCAAAACTTTCATGTTTTGGGTCATATTTCTGTTTTTCTCTCTCATCATTAAAAATTCAAACAAAATCAAAAAAAATATCTTTTCCTTATTTCTCTCATAAATTTTGAAAATTTGAGTTGACTTAGTCAAAAAAATTCTAAAACTTAGCTATTTCTTATAAGTCAAGTCAAATCTTCAATTTTAAAAATCTTATCTTTTCAAAAACCTTTTCAAAAATAAAATCTTTTTCATTTTTTTTTATGGTTTTCAAAAATTTGAAAACATTTTTCAAAATCTTTTTCTTAATTTTATTTCAAGTTTTCGAAACTTAACTAATAAGTAATGTGATTGATTAAAAAATTTGAAGTTTGTTACCTTCTTGTTAAGAAAGGTTCAATCTTTAAATTCTAGAATCATATCTTTTAGTTTCTTGTTAGTCAAGTAATTAATTTTAATTTTAAAAATTAAATCTTTTCCAACCATATTTTTTTAATCATATCTTTTTATCATATCTTTTTCAAAATTTTATCTTTTTCAAAAATTTGATTTCAAAATATCTTCTTATCTTCTTATCTTTTCAAATTTGATTTTTAAATCTTTTTTTTCAACTAACTAATTGACTTTTTGTTTGTTTCTTATCATTTTCAAAACTACCTAACTACTTTTCCCTCTCTAATTTTCGAAAATTACCTCCCTCTTTTTCAAAATTCTTTTAATTAACTAATTATTTTAAATTTTAATTTAATTTTATTTCTTCCTTTAATTTTCGAAAATCACTAACTTATTTTTCAAAATTAATTTTTGAATTATCCCCCTCTCATCTTCTTCTATTTATTTATTTATTTATTTACTAAGACTTCTCTTCATCTCAAGAATCTGAACCTATCTTCACCCTTGTGTTTGTATTCTTAACTCTTCTCCTTCTTCTATTCCTTTCTTCTTCTACTAACATAAAGGAATCTCTATACTATGACATAGAGGATTTCTCTTCCTTTTCGGTTCTCTTCTTTCTCATATGAGTAGGAACAAGGAAAAAGGCATTCTTGTTGAAGCTGATCCTGAACTTGAAAGGACTCTGAAGAGGAAACTAAGAGAAGCTAAATTACAACAATCCAGAGACAACCTTATTGAAATTTTTGAACAAGAAAAGGATATGGGAGCCGAACCCAACAAAAATAATACAAGGAGGATGCTTGGTGATTATACTACACCTACTTCCAAGTTTGAGGGAAGAAGCATCTCAATTCCTGCCATTGGAGAAAACAATTTTGAGCTGAAACCTCAAATAGTTGCTCTAATGCAACAAAACTGCAAGTTTCATGGACTTCCATCAGAAGATCCCTACCTATTTTTAACTGAGTTCTTGTAGATCTGTGAGACTGTTAAGACTAATGGAGTAGATCCTGAAGTCTACAAGCTCATGCTTTCCCCTTTTTCTGTAAGAGACAGAGCTAGAACATGGTTGGAATCACAACCTAAGGATAGCCTGGACTCTTGGGATAAGCTGGTCATGGCCTTCTTGGTTAAATTCTTTCCTCCGCAAAAGCTGAGCAAGCTTAGAGTGGACGTTCAAACCTTCAAGCAAAAAGATGGTGAGTCCCTCTATGAAGCTTGGGAAAGATACAAGCATATGACCAAAAAAGTGTCCTTCTGACATGTTTTCAGAATGGACCATGATAGATATATTCTATTATGGTCTGTCTGATTTCTCTAAGATTTCACTGGAATATTCTGCAGGTGGATCCATTCACCTAAATAAAATGCCTGAAATGCCTGTAGAAGCTCAGGAACTTATTGAAATGGTTGCAAATAACCAATTCATGTACATTTCTCAGAGGAATTTCGTGAATAATGGGATGCCTTAGAGGAAGGGAGTTCTTGAAATTGATGCTCTGAATTCCATATTGGCTCAGAACAAAATGTTGACTCAACAAGTCAACATGATTTCTCAAAGTCTGAATGGATGGCAAAATGCATCCAACAGCACTAAAGAGGCATCTTTTGAAGAAGAAGCTTATGATCCTGAAAACCCTGCAATGGCAGAGGTAAATTACATAGGGGAAGCCTTTGGCAACACCTATAATCACTCATGGAGAAATCATCCAAATTTCTCATGGAAGGATCAACAAAAGCCTCAATAAGGCTTTAATAATGGTGGAAGAAACAGGTTTAGCAATAGCAAGCCTTTTCCATCATCTTCTCAGCAACAGACAGAGAATTTTGAGCAGAGCACCTCTAACTTAGCAAACATAGTCTCTGATATGTCTAAGGCCACTTTAAGTTTCATGAGTGAAACAAGGCCCTGCATCAGAAATTTGGAGGCACAAGTGGGCCAGCTGAGTAAGAAAGTCACTGAAACTCCTCCTAGTACTCTCCCAAGCAATACTGAAGAGAATCCAAAAAGAGAGTGCAAGGTCATTGACATAATCAACATGGCCGAACCTAGAGAGGAAGGAGAGGACGTGAATCCCAATGAAGAAGACCTCATGGGATGTCTCTCAAGCAAGAAGGAGTTCCCTATTGAGGACACAAGGGAATCTGAGGGTCATATAGAGACCATAGAGATTCCATTAAACTTCCTTCTGCCATTCATGAGCTCTGAAGACTATTCTTCCTCTGAAGATGATGAAGATGTAACTGGAGAGCAAGTTGCTCAATATCTAGGTGCTATCATGAAACTAAATGCCAAGTTATTTGGTAATGAGACTTAGGAAGGTGAACCTCCCTTGCTCATTGGTGAACTAGATACATGGGTTCAGCAAACTTTACCTCAAAAGAAGCAAGATCCTGGTAAATTCTTAATACCCTGTACCATAGGCACCATGACCTTTAAAACGGCTCTGTGTGACCTAGGGTCAGGCATAAATCTTATGCCACTCTCTGTAATGGAGAAGCTGGGGATCATTGAGGTACAGCCTGCCATATTCTCATTACAGATGGCAGAGAAGTCAGTAAGATACGTTTATGAATTGGTAGAGGACGTACTGGTAAAGGTTGAAGGCTTTTACATCCATGCTGATTTCATAATCTTAGACACTAGGAAGGAGGAGGATGAATGCATCATCCTTGGAAGACCTTTCCTAGCCGCAGCAGGAGCTGTGATAGATGTTAACAGAGGAGAATTAGTCCTTCAATTGAATGGGGACTACCTTGTGTTCAAGACCCAAGGGTGTTCTTCTTTAACAATGGAGAGGAAGCATGAAAAGCTTCTCTTAGTACAGAGTCAAACAAAGCCCCGGTACTGAAACTCTAAGTTTGGTGTTGGGAGGCCAAAGCCAAACTTTAAGTTTGGTGTTGAATTCCCACATTCAAACTCTAAGTTTGGTGTTGGAAGTCTACAACATTGACCTGATCACCTTTAAGGCTCCATGAGAGCCCACTGTCAAGCTAGTGACATTAAAGGAGTGCTTATTGGGAGGCAACCTAATTTTTTTATTTAACTAATTTTATTTTTATTTTATTGTTCTTTTATGTTTTCATAGGTTCATGATCATGTGGAGTCACAGAACAAATTCAAATATCAAAAACAAAATCAAAAACAGCAGAAGAAACAGCACACCTTGGAGCAAGGGCTTACTGGCGTTTAAACGCCAGTAAGGAGCATCTGGCTGGCGTTCAACGCCAAAACAGAGCATGGATTTGGCGTTGAACACCAGAAATAAGCAACATTCTAGCGTTTAAACGCCAGGAAAACACCCTGAGGAGAGCTGGCGCTGAACGCCAGAAGCAAGCATGGAACTAGCGTTCAATGCCAGAAACATGCTGCAAATGAGCGTTGAACGCCCAAGACAAGCATAAAGCTGGTGTTTAACGCCAGAAACAAGCATCAATCTGGCGTTAAACGCCAGGATTACACTCAGATGGCATTTTACACGCCTAATTGGTGCAGGGATGTTAAATCCTTGATATCTCAAGATCTGTGGCCCCCACAGGATCCCTACCTACCTCAACTCACCTTCTCTCTTCCCCATTACCTCTTCACCACTCACATCCATCCATCCTCTCCCACCCAATCCCACCCATATGGCCGAAACATACACATCTCTCCCTCTCCTCCTTATCTTCTTTTTCCTCCATTCTTTCTTCTTTTGCTTGAGGGTGAGCAACATTCTAAGTTTGGTGTGGTAAAAGCATAGCTTTTTTGTTTTTCCATAACCATTGATGGCACCTAAGGCCAGAAAAACCTCAAGAAAGAGGAAAGGGAAGGCAATTGCTTCCACCTCTGAGTCATCGGTGATGGAGAGATTCATCTCAGTAGAAGGGCATTTGACTGCACATCAAGAGAGCATGAGGAATTCCCTCATCAAGAAATCCCTGAGATACCTAAGGGGATACATTTTCCTCCACACAATTATTAGGAGCAACTAAGGATAGGAGCACTAAAATCACTAGGGATAAAGCAACAGAGGCAAGGAAGAGACACAAAGGAGCTCAAAAAGCACCATTGGTCCTTCAAAAAAAAAAAGTGCCACCCTCACTAAGGTGGACTCATTCCTTAACTTCCTTGTTCTTATCTCTGTTTTTCGATTTTTAAGCTTTATGTTATCCATGTTTGTGTCTTTATTATATGATCATTAGTATGTAGTAACTATGTCTTAAAGCTATGAATAATTCCATGAATTCTTCACCTTTCTTAAATGAAACATGTTTTTAATACAAACGAACAAGAAGTACATGAGTTTTGAATTTATCCTTGAATTTAGTTTAATTATATTGATGTGGTGACAATACTTTTTGTTTTCTAAATGAATGCGTGAACAGTGCATATTTTTGATCTTGTTGTTTATGAATGCTAAAATTGTTGGCTCTTGAAAGAATGATGAACAAAGAGAAATGCTATTGATAATCTGAAAAATCATGAAATTGATTCTTTAAGCAAGAAAAAGCAGTGAATAGCAAAAGCTTGCGAAAAAAGGTGGCGAAAAAAATAGAAAGAAAAAGAAAAAGCAAGCAGAAAAAGCCAATAGCCCTTAAAACCAAAAGGCAAGGGTAAAGAGGATCCAAGGCTTTGAGCATCAATGGATAGGAGGGCCCAAGGAAATAAAATCCAGCCTAAGCGGCTAAATCAAGTTGTCCCTAACCATGTGCTTGTGGCATGCAGGTCCAAGTGAAAAGCTTGAGACTGAGTGGTTAAAGTCGTGATCCAAAGAGTGTGTGCTTAAGAGTACTGGACACCTCTAACTGGGGACTTTAGCAAAGCTGAGTCACAATTTGAAAAGGTTCACCCAGTAATGTGTCTTTGGCATTTATGTATCCGGTGGTAATACTGGTAAACAAAATGCTTAGGGCCATGGCCAAGACTCATAAAAGTAGTTGTGTTCAAGAATTAACATACTTAACTAGGAGAATCAATAACACTATCTGAAATTCTAAGTTCCCATAGATGCCAATCATTCTAAACTTCAAAGGATAAAGTGAGATGCCAAAACTGTTTAGAAGCAAAAAGCTACAAGTCTCGCTCATCTAATTAGAATTAATATTCATTGATATTCTGAGCTTTATAGTATATTCTTTTCTTTTTATTCTAATTGATTTTCAGTTGCTTAGGGACAGGCAACAATTTAAGTTTTGGTGTTGTGATGAGCGGATAATTTATACGCTTTTTAGCATCATTTTTAAGTAGTTTTTAGTACGATCTAGCTACTTTTAGGGATGTTTTCAATAGTTTTTATGCTAAATTCACATTTCTAGACTTTACTATGAGTTTGTGTGTTTTTCTGTGATTTCAGGTAATTTCTAGCTGAAATTGAGGGACCTGAGCAAAACTCTGATAAAAGGCTGACAAAGGACTGTTGATGTTGTTGGATTCTGACCTCCCTGCACTCGAAATAGATTTTCTGGAGCTACAGAAATCCAAATGGGGCGCTCTTAACGGAGTTGGAAAGTAGACATCCAGAGCTTTCCAGCAATATATAATAGTTCATACTTTATTTGAGATTAGATGACGTAAACTGGCGCTCAACGCTAGTTCCATGATGCATTCTGGAGTCAAACGCCAGAAACACGTCACGAACCAGAGTTGAACGCCAAAGACGCGTTACAACTTGGCGTTTGATGAGCGGATAATTTATACGCTTTTTGGCATTGTTTTTAGTGTGTTTTTAGTATAATCTAGTTAGTTTTTAGTATATTTTTATTAGTTTTTAGCTAAAATTCACTTTTCTAGACTTTACTATGAGTTTGTGTGTTTTTCTGTGATTTCAGGTATTTTCTGGCTGAAATTGAGGGTCCTGAGCAAAAATCTGATTCCGAGACCAAAAAGGACTGCAGATGCTGTTGGATTCTGACCTCCCTGCACTCGAAGTGGATTCTCTGGAGCTACAGAAGCCCAATTGGCGCGCTCTCAACGGCGTTGGAAAGTAGACATCCTGGGCTTTCCAGCAATATATGATAGTCCATACTTTGCCCAAGATTTGATGGCCCAAACCGGCGTGGCAAATCAGCCTCAGAAATTCCAGCGTTTAACGCTGGAACTGGCATGAAACTTGGAGTTAAACGCCCAAACTGGCATGAAAGCTGGCGTTTAACTCCAGAAAAGGTCTCTACACGAAAATGCTTCATTGCTCAACCCAAGCACACACCAAGTGGGCCCGGAAGTGGATTTTTAAGTCATTTACTCATCTCTGTATACCCTAGGCTACTAGTTTACTATTAAAAGGATCATTTGACATTGTATCTGTACCTCATGACACTTTAGACCTTTCTTTGTGTACTTTCCACGGCATGAGTCTCTAAACCCCATGGTTGGGGGTGAGGAGCTCTGCTGTGTCTTGATGGATTAATGCAATTACTACTGTTTCTCATTCAATCATGCTTGCTTCCATTCTAAGATAACACTTGTTCTCAACCCGGATGAATGTGATGATCCGTGACAATCATCATCATTCTCAACTATGAACGTGTGCCTGACAACCACCTCCGTTCTACCTTAGATTAAGTAGTTATCTCTTGGATTCTTTAATCGGAATCTTCGTGGTATAAGCTAGAACTGATGGCGGCATTCAAGAGAATCCGGAAGGTCTAAACCTTGTCTGTGGTATTCTGAGTAGGATTCAATGATTGAGTGACTGTGACGAGCTTCAAACTCCTAGCAGGCGGGGCATTAGTGACAGACGCAAAAGAATCACTGGATTCTATTCCGGCCTGACCGAGAACCGACAGATGAATTCCGCGTGCTGTGACAGAGCATATGCAATCGTTTTCACTGAGAGGATGGGAGGTAGCCATTGACAACGGTGAAACCCTACATACAGCTTGCCATGGAAGGAGACTTGCGTGTTTGAAGAAGAAGACAGTAGGAAAGCAGAGATTCAGAAGATGGAGCATCTCCAAACCTCAACCTATTCTCCATTACTGCAAAACAAGTAATCATTTCATGTTCTTTTGCTTTTCACAATCAATCCTGATAATTTCTGATATCCTGACTAAGATTTACAAGATAACCATAGCTTGCTTCAAGCCGACAATCTCCGTGGGATCGACCCTTGCTCACGCAAGGTATTACTTGGACGACCCAGTGCACTTGCTGGTTAGTTGTGCGGGGTTGCAAAAGTGTGATTGCAATTTCGTGCACCAAGTTTTTGGCGCCGTTGCCGGGGATTGTTGAGTTTGGACAACTGACGGCTTATCTTGTTGCTTAGATTAGGACTGTTTTATTTTTGTTGGTTTAGAGTCTTTTAGTTGAGTCTAGTTTCATATTCTAAGTTTGGTGTCAATTGCATGCTTTTGTTTTTCTTTTAATTTTCGATTCTTGCATGTTCTTAGTCCCTTTTTGATTTATAAAAATTCTAAGTTTGGTGTCCTCTTTGTGTTTTTCCCTTAAAAATTTTCGAAAACTGTGTGTTTGATTTTCTAAAAATTTTAAGTTTGGTGTCTTTTTGTGTTTTTCTCTTTCCTCTTTTCAAAATCAAATCTTTTTCATAAAAATTTTTCAATCATATCTTTCTAATTGCTATTTTCAAAATCTTTTTAATTAACTCATTGATTCAGTCTTTAATTTGCTTTGATCTTATTTTCTTTTTGATTTTCGAATTTTTATTTTAATTTTATTTTGTTTTATTCTATTTTTTTCGTAAATTCAAAAAAAAAAACAAACAAAATTTGTCTCTTTGCAATCATTATCATTTCCCTTTTGTCCATTATGGACTTAAGTGGGATCAATCAGTCCAAAAGGACTCTGGGGTCATATGCTAACCCCATTACAGCTGCATATGGGAGTAGCATCTGTACACCTCCCATCAAAGCAAGCAGCTTTGAACTAAATCCTCAACTCATTATCATAGTGCAGCAAAACTGCCAGTATTCCGGTCTTCCACAGGAAGAACCTACTGAGTTTCTGGCACAGTTTTTACAAATTGCTGACACAGTACATGATAAAGAGGTAGATCAGGATGTCTACAGACTATTACTGTTTCCATTTGCTGTAAAAGATCAAGCTAAAAGGTGGTTGAATAACCAACCTACAGCAAGCATAAAGACATGGAAACAGTTGTCAGACAAATTCCTGAATCATTTTTACCCTCCAAAAAGGATGACACAGTTAAGGCTGGACATCCAAGGCTTTAAACAAGAGGATAATGAATCCCTTTATAATGCCTGGGAGAGGTATAGAGGTATGCTAAGGAAATGTCCCTCTGAAATGTTTTCAGAGTGGGTACAGTTAGACATTTTCTACTATGGGCTTACAGAAAAAGCTCAGATGTCTTTAGACCACTCAGCTGATGGATCTATACACATGAGGAAGACAATTGAAGAAGCTCAAGAGCTTATAGACACTGTTGCTAGAAACCAATATTTGTACTCTAGCAATGAGTTCTCCCCAAAAGAGGAAGTCATGGCAGTAGTCACTGACCCTAGTCCTCAAGAACAGATAACTGAGCTTAATCAACAATTGCTCCTGATGACAGAACAGTTAGCAGACTTTAAAGAGATGCTCCATGAAACTAAAGTTGCTAACAAGAGCATAGAACTGCAGTTAAATCAAGCAAAACAGCAAATATCTAAACAGATAACAGAGGAATGTCAAGCAGTTCAATTGAGGAGTGGGAAGACCCTGAATAACACTGCTCAAAAGAGTAAAAAGCCAAACAAGGAACAATTGACAGAGGACAACCAAACCACTGTTCAAAATCCCTCTGAGGACAGTAAGAGCCCAGAGAGGAATGTCATTGGCGTTCAGACGCCAGAAAGGGAAGGAAAGCTGGCGTTAAACGCCCATTCCTTGCCCAGTTCTGGTGTTCAAACGCCAGAAAAGGGGGAAAAGTTGGCGTTAAACGCCCAATTTCCACCCAATCTTGGCGTTCAGACGCCTGGGGAGAATCAGACACCTGAGAGTGCTGACAGTAATCCCTCTAACAAGGCTTCTTCAACCACTTCTGTAAGGAATAAACCTGCAGCATCTAAGGTTGAAGAATATAAAGCCAAGATGCCTTATCCTCAAAAACTCCGCCAAGCGGAACAGGATAAGCAATTTGCCCGCTTTGCAGACTATCTAAGGACTCTTGAAATAAAGATTCCGTTTGCAGAGGCACTTGAGCAAATACCTTCTTATGCTAAGTTCATGAAAGAAATCTTAAGTCATAAGAAGGACTGGAGAGAAACTGAAAAAGTGTTTCTCACTGAAGAATGCAGTGCAGTCATATTAAAAAGCTTACCAGAAAAGCTTCAAGATCCAGGAAGCTTTATGATACCATGCACATTAAAAGGTTCTTGCACCAAGACAGCCCTATGTGATCTTGGAGCAAGCATCAATCTAATACCTGCATCCACTATCAGAAAGCTTGGGTTGACTGGAGAAGTCAAACCAACCCGGATATGCCTCCAACTTGCTGATGGCTCCATTAAATACCCATCAGGCATAATTGAGGACATGATTGTCAAGGTTGGGCCATTTGCCTTTCCAACTGACTTTGTAGTGCTGGAAATGGAGGAGCACAAGAGTGCAACTCTCATTCTAGGAAGACCCTTCCTAGCAACTGGACGAACTCTCATTGATGTACAAAAAGGGGAAGTCACCTTGAGAGTCAATGAGGATGAGTTCAAGTTGAATGCTGTAAAAGCTATGCAGCATCCAGATACACCAAATGACTGCATGGGCGCTGACATTATTGACTCCTTGGTAGAAGAGATCAATATGGCTGAAAGCCTAGAATCAGAGCTTGAGGACATCTTCAAAGATGCTCAACCTGATCAAGAAGAACTAGAGGAGGCAAAGGAATTTTCGAAAATTCCTCAGGAGGAGGATAAGCCTCCCAAGCCTGAACTCAAACCACTACCACCATCCCTGAAGTATGTATTTCTGGGAGAGGGTGACACTTTTCCAGTGATTATAAGCTCTGCTTTAAATCCACAGGAAGAGGAAGCACTAATTCAAGTGCTAAGGACACACAAGACAGCTCTTGGGTGGTCTATAAGTGATCTTAAGGGCATTAGCCCAGCTAGATGCATGCACAAGATCCTATTGGAGGATAATGCCAAACCAGTGGTCCAACCATAGAGGAGGCTAAATCCAGCCATGAAGGAGGTGGTGCAGAAAGAGGTCACTAAATTACTAGAGGCAGGGATTATTTATCCTATTTCTGATAGCCCATGGGTGAGCCCTGTCCAAGTTGTCCCCAAAAAGGGAGGCATGACAGTGGTTCATAATGAAAAAAATGAACTGGTTCCTACGAGAACAGTCACAGGGTGGCGTATGTGTATTGACTACAGAAGGCTCAATACAGCCACCAGAAAGGATCATTTTCCTTTACCATTCATAGACCAAATGCTAGAAAGACTAGCTGGGCATGACTATTACTGCTTTTTGGATGGCTATTCAGGCTACAACCAAATTGCAGTAGATCCTCAGGACCAAGAGAAAATAGCATTCACTTGCCCTTCTGGCGTATTTGCCTACAGGAGAATGCCTTTTGGTCTGTGCAATGCACCTGCAACCTTTCAAAGGTGCATGCTCTCTATCTTCTCAGATATGGTAGAGAAATTTCTGGAAGTCTTCATGGATGACTTTTCAGTATATGGAGATTCATTTAGCTCCTGTCTTAATCACCTAGCACTTGTCCTGAAAAGATGCCAAGAGACTAACCTGGTTTTAAACTGGGAAAAATGTCACTTTATTGTGACTGAAGGGATTGTCCTTGGGCACAAAATTTCAAGCAGGGGAATAGAGGTGGATAAGGCAAAGGTAGAGGTAATTGAAAAATTACCACCACCTGCCAATGTTAAGGCAATCAGAAGCTTTCTGGGGCATGCAGGATTCTACAGAAGGTTTATAAAGGATTTTTCGAAAATTGCAAAACCTCTGAGTAACCTGTTAGCTATAGACACACCATTTGTGTTTGACACACAGTGTCTGCAAGCATTTGAGACCCTGAAAGCTAAGCTGGTCACAGCACCAGTCATCTCTGCACCAGATTGGACATTGCCATTTGAATTAATATGTGATGCCAGTGACCATGCCATTGGTGCAGTGTTGGGACAGAGGCATAACAAGCTTCTGCACGTCATTTACTATGCCAGCCGTGTTCTAAATGACGCACAGAAGAACTACACAACCACAGAAAAAGAGTTACTTGCAGTGGTCTATGCCATTGACAAGTTTAGATCCTATCTAGTGGGGTCCAAAGTGGTTGTGTACACTGACCATGCTGCTCTTAAATACTTACTCACAAAGCAGGATTCAAAACCCAGGCTCATAAGATGGGTGTTGCTTCTGCAAGAGTTTGATATAGAAATAAGAGACAGAAAAGGGACAGAGAACCAAGTAGCTGATCATCTGTCCCGAATAGAACCAGTAGCTGGGGCGTCCCTCCCTTCTACTGAGATCTCCGAGACTTTCCCAGATGAGCAACGCTTTGCCATTCAGGAAGCTCCATGGTTTGCAGATATTGCAAATTATAAAGCTGTGAGGTTCATACCCAAAGAGTACAGCTACGTGCAGAGAAAGAAATTAATTTCAGATGCCAAGTACTACCTCTGGGATGAACCATATCTCTTTAAGAGATGTGCTGACGGAGTGATCCGTAGATGTGTACCCAGAGAAGAAGCACAAAGGATCCTATGGCATTGCCATGGATCACAGTATGGAGGACATTTTAGAAGTGAGCGAACAGCCACTAAAGTCCTCCAATGTGGCTTCTACTGGCCTACTCTCTATAAAGATTCCCGAGAGTTTGTGCGTAACTGTGACAGTTGCCAAAGAGCTGGCAACTTGCCTCATGGATATGCCATGCCTCAACAAGGGATATTAGAGATAGAATTGTTTGATGTATGGGGAATTGACTTCATGGGACCATTCCCACCATCATACTCAAACACTTACATTCTGGTGGCAGTGGACTATGTATCTAAGTGGGTAGAAGCAATTGCTACACCCACTAATGATACCAAGACCGTGCTGAAATTCCTCCAGAAAAACATCTTCAGCAGATTTGGTGTTCCCAGAGTATTAATCAGTGACAGAGGCACTCATTTCTGTAACAAACAGCTATACTCTGCTATGGTTAGATATGGAATTAGCCACAAAGTGGCAACTCCGTATCATCCACAGACAAATGGGCAAGCTGAAGTCTCTAACAGAGAGCTAAAAAGAATCCTGGAACAGACTGTGATAGCCCGAAGAAAGGATTGGGCAAAGAGCTTGGATGATGCTCTGTGGGCATACAGAACAGCATTCAAGACTCCTATAGGAACCTCTCCATACCAACTGGTGTATGGGAAGGCCTGTCATTTGCCTGTGGAACTGGAACATAAAGCCTATTGGGCAACCATATTCCTAAACATGGATGCACAGTTAGCCGGTGAAAAAAGACTGCTCCAGCTAAATGAGCTAGAGGAGTTCAGACTCAATGCCTTTGAAAATGCAAAAATTTATAAGGAAAAGGCAAAGAAATGGCATGACAAGAAGTTGTCAACCAGAGTCTTTGAGCCAGGACAAAAAGTCCTGCTCTTCAACTCTAGGCTTAGACTGTTTCCAGGAAAACTCAAATCCCGGTGGAGGGGTCCGTATGTGATTACAGGAGTGTCACCATATGGATATGTTGAGCTTCAGGATATTGATTCTGACTAAAGGTTCATTGTTAATGGACAGAGAATCAAACATTATCTTGAAGGCAATTTTGAGCAGGAATGCTCAAAACTGAGACTTGAGTGATCCTCAGTGAAAGTCCAGCTAAAGACAGTAAAGAAGCGCTTGCTGGGAGGCAACCCAGTCATTAGGAAGTTGTATGAATTGTTCTTACAGAGGCAAGTATCAAAAATGAAGGGATTCACAGAGTTACAGAAGGATTCAGCTCAAAAAGCATAGAAAAAGAGCTTACTGGCGAAAAAACGCCAGTAAAGGGCATTTTGGGCGTTAAACGCCAGAATGGGTACCATTCTGGGCGTTTAACGCCAGGAATGGTGCCATTTTGGGCGTTAAACGCCAGAATGGGCACCATTCTGGGCGTTTAACGCCAGGTGTGCAGCATCCTGGGCGTTCTGAAAAACGCCCAGTGATGAAGGATTTCTGGCGTTTAACGCCAGCCAGGGCACCTGGCTGGGCGTTAAACGCCCAAAAGGGGCACCAAATGGGCGTTAAACGCCAGAATGGGTGCCATTCTGGGCGTTTAACGCCAGAAAGGTGGGGGGACCACAATTTTGTTTTCAAATCAGATTTTTTCAAACTTTCCTTTTCTCACCCATATTTTTCTACAAAAATACATTTCAATCTCTCATTATTCACTTTCAAATTTTCAAAAATTTAAAATCATTCTTCAAATCATTCCCAAATTTTGTTTAAAAACTCACCCTTCTTTCAATTTCTTTCCATATCTCCTCAAATCTCCTTTCAAATTTTGCTTTTTTTCAAAAATCTCTCCCCCCACTCTATAAATAAACGTTTGCCACCCCTCATTCCCCACACCATTCGAATTTCCTCTTTCTCTCTCTCTTCTCTTCTTTCTTTTCTTTTGCTTGAGGACAAGCAAACCTCTAAGTTTGGTGTGCTTTTCCGTGATCACTAAGCCAAGATTCATCAAAATCATGGCTCCTAAAGGAAAACAAACCAATTTAAGAGGAAAGAAAGAGAATAATCCAAAGAATCTTTGGAACCAAGAGAAGTTCTTAACCAAAGAACATGAAGACCATTATCACAAAATAATGGGTCTGAGGTCAGTGATCCCGGAAGTTAAATTTGATCTGAAAGAAGATGAATATCCGGGGATCCATGAGCAAATTCGAAACAGAGGATGGGAAGTTCTGACCAATCCTGAAATAAAGGTTGGAGGGAACATGGTTCAGGAATTCTACTCTAATCTGTGGCTAACAGATAAGCAAAGAATGACTGGAACTGCTTACCATACCTACAGAACCATGGTCAGAGGGAAAGTTATGTACTTCCATCTGGACAAAATAAGAGAAATCTTCAAACTACCTCAACTGCAAGATGATCCTGATTCCTTCAATAGGAGGATGGTGAGAGCAGATAAAGGGTTGGATCAAGTTCTAGAGGACATATGCCTCCCTGGAACTAAGTGGATAACCAATTCAAAAGGTGTCCCAAACCAACTCAAGAGGGGAGACCTCAAACCAATTGCAAGAGGTTGGCTAGACTTTATTGGGCGTTCCATATTGCCCACTAGCAACCGTTCTGAGGTCACCATCAAGAGAGCAGTGATGATTCATTGCATTATGCTTGGAAAAGAAGTGGAGGTTCATCATGTGATTGCTTGTGAGATCTACACAATTGCAAATAAGAATTCCACTGAAGCCAAATTGGCTTACCCAAGCTTGATTTCCTTGCTCTGTAAAAAGGCTGGGGTGAAGATGGGAGTAGATGAGTTCATACCCATTGAACACCCAATTACCAAGAAGTCAATGGAAGGCCAAATGCAAGACAACTCTATCAAGAGGAGGGCGCAGGAATTCCTCCCTGAATTCCCAAGAATTGACTACTGGACCAGCCTAGAAGCATCTATCACCAAGTTGCAAGAGACTATGGAGCAACTGAAGGAAGAACAGCAGAATCAGAACTGCATGCTCTGTAAATTGCTGAAGGAACAAGAGAAGCAGGGGCGTGAACTCCAAGAGTTGAAACGCCAAAAGCTCTCCTCTCAAGCTGAGGGAGCATCCACTTCTCAAAATCAAGGTTGTTGAGTCCTAACTCTGTGAAAATCTCTATCATTAGGAGCCTATGTTTTTGCGTTTTCTTTTTCTTTTGTCTTGTTTTCTATTTTTATTTTTTTAGTCTTATATCTATTTTTGAGTCTTGTTCTTAATTCATAGTTAATAAAATTGAAATTTTATGCCTTAAAGTTATGAATGTCCTATGAATCCATCACCTCTCTTAAATAAAAAATGCTTTAATCACAAAAGAACAAGAAGTACAGGATTTCGAAATTTATCCTTGAAACTAGTTGAATTAGCTTGATGTGGTGACAATACTTTTTGTTTTCTGAATGAATGCTTGAACAGTGCATATGTCTCTTGAATTTGTTGTTTTGAGAATGTTAAAATTGTTGGCTCTTGAAAGAATGAGGAAAAAGAGAACTGTTATTGAGGATCTAAAAAATCATTAGATTGATTCTTGAAGCAAGAAAAAGCAGTGAAAAAAAAACTTTTGAAAAAAAAAGAGAAAAAAAAAAGAAAAAGAAAAGAAATAAAGTTGTGATCCAAGGCAACAAGAGTGTGCTTAAGAACCCTGGACACCTCTAATTGGGGACTTTTAGCAAAGCTGAGTCACAATCTGAAAGGGTTCACCCAATTATGTGTCTGTGGCATGTATGTATCCGGTGGTAATACTGGAAGACAGAGTGCTTTGGGCCACAGCCAAGACTCATACACTAGCTATGTTCAAGAATCATTATGCTCAACTAAGAGAATCAATAACACTATCTGAGTTCTGAGTTCTTATAGATGCCAATCATTCTGAACTTCAAGGGATAGAGTGAGATGCCAAAACTGTTCGGAGGCAAACAGCTACTAGTCCCGCTCATCTAATTGGAGCTATGTTTCCTTGATATTTTGGAGTCTATAGTATATTCTCTTCTTTTTATCCTATTTTGATTTTCAGTTGCTTGGGGACAAGCAACAATTTAAGTTTGGTGTTGTGATGAGCGGATAATTTATACGCTTTTTGGCATTATTTTTAGTGTGTTTTTAGTATAATCTAGTTAGTTTTTAGTATATTTTTATTAGTTTTTAGCTAAAATTCACTTTTCTGGACTTTACTAGGAGTTTGTGTGTTTTTCTGTGATTTCAGGTATTTTCTGGCTGAAATTGAGGGTCCTGAGCAAAAATCTGATTCCGAGACCAAAAAGGACTGCAGATGCTGTTGGATTCTGACCTTCCTGCACTCGAAGTGGATTCTCTGGAGCTACAGAAGCCCAATTGGCGCGCTCTCAACGGCGTTGGAAAGTAGACATCCTGGGCTTTCCAGCAATATATGATAGTCCATATTTTGCTCAAGATTTGATGGCCCAAACCGGCGTGGCAAATCAGCCTCAGAAATTCCAGCGTTTAACGCTGGAACTGGCATGAAACTTGGAGTTAAACGCCCAAACTGGCATGAAAGCTGGCGTTTAACTCCAGAAAAGGTCTCTACACGAAAATGCTTCATTGCTCAACCCAGGCACACACCAAGTGGGCCCGGAAGTGGATTTTTAAGTCATTTACTCATCTCTGTATACCCTAGGCTACTAGTTTACTATAAAAAGGATCATTTGACATTCTATCTGTACCTCATGACACTTTAGACCTTTCTTTGTGTACTTTCCATGGCATGAGTCTCTAAACCCCATGGTTGGGGGTGAGGAGCTCTGCTGTGTCTTGATGGATTACTGCAATTACTACTGTTTCTCATTCAATCATGCTTGCTTCCATTCTAAGATAACACTTGTTCTCAACCCGGATGAATGTGATGATCCGTGACAATCATCATCATTCTCAACTATGAACGTGTGCCTGACAACCACCTCCGTTCTACCTTAGATTAAGTAGTTATCTATTGGGTTCTTTAATCGGAATCTTCGTGGTATAAGCTAGAACTGATGGCGGCATTCAAGAGAATCCGGAAGGTCTAAACCTTGTCTGTGGTATTCTGAGTAGGATTCAATGATTGAGTGACTGTGACGAGCTTCAAACTCCTAGCAGGCGGGGCGTTAGTGACATACACAAAAGAATCACTGGATTCTATTCTGGCCTGACCGAGAACCGACAGATGAATTCCGCGTACTGTGACAGAGCATATGCAATCATTTTCACTGAGAGGATGGGAGGTTGCCATTGACAACGGTGAAACCCTACATACAGCTTGCCATGGAAGGAGACTTGCGTGTTTGAAGAAGAAGACAGTAGGAAAGCAGAGATTCAGAAGATGGAGCATCTCCAAACCTCAACCTATTCTCCATTACTGCAAAACAAGTAATCATTTCATGTTCTTTTGCTTTTCACAATCAATCCTGATAATTTCTGATATCCTGACTAAGATTTACAAGATAACCATAGCTTGCTTCAAGCCGACAATCTCCGTGGGATCGACCCTTGCTCACGCAAGGTATTACTTGGACGACCCAGTGCACTTGCTGGTTAGTTGTGCGGGGTTGCAAAAGTGTGATTGCAATTTCGTGCACCAGCGTTCAACTCCAAAAGAAGCCTCTTCACGTGTAAAGCTCAAGCTCAGCCCAAGCACACACCAAGTGGGCCCCGAAAGTAGATTTCTGCATCAATTACTTACTTCAGTAAACCCTAGTAGCTAGTCTAGTATAAATAGGATATTCTACTATTGTATTAGACATCTTTGGTCTCAGTTTTAATCTATTATTCATCTTAGGAGACTATTGATCACGTTTATGGGGGCTGGCCATTCGGCCATGCCTGGACCACTATCACTTATGTATTTTCAATGGTGGAGTTTCTACACACCATAGATTAAGGGTGTGGAGCTCTGCTGTACCTCAAGTTTTAGTGTAATTACTACTATTTTCTGTTCAATTCAGTTTATTCCTGTTCTAAGATATTCGATGTACTTCATCACGATGAATGTGATGATCCGTGACACTCATCATCATTCTCAACTATGAATGCGTGACTGACAACCACTTCCGTTCTACCTTAGACCCAACGCATATCTCTTAGATTCCTTAATCAGAATCTTCGTGGTATAAGCTAGAATTGATGGCGGCATTCATGAGAGTCGGGAAAGTCTAAACCTTGTCTGTGGTATTTCGAGTAGGATTCTGGGACTGAATGACTGTGACGAGCTTCAAACTCGCGATTGTTGGGCGTGATGACAAACGCAAAATAATCAATGGATTCTATTCCGACATGATCGAGGACCGATAGATGATTAGCCGTGCTATGACAGAGCATTTGGACCTTTTTCACTGAGAGGATATGGTGTAGCCATTAACAACGTGATGCCCTACATACAGCTTGCTATCGAAAGGAGTAAGAAGGATTGGATGAAGGCAGTAGGAAAGCAGAGATCCAACAGGGACAAAGCATCTCCATACACTTATCTGAAATTCTCACCAATGATTTACATAAGTATTTCTATCTTTATTTTCTGTTTTTTTATTATTATTATTCGAAAACTCCATAACCATTTATTATCCGCCTAACTGAGATTTACAAGATGACCATAGCTTGCTTCATACCAACAATCTCCATGGGATTGACCCTTACTCACGTAAGGTTTATTACTTGGACGACCCAGTGCACTTGCTAGTTAGTTGTGCGAAGTTGTGAAGAAAGTGCTGAGTTATAAACGCGCATACCAAGTTTAATGCCATTATTAGATATCACAATTTTGTGCACCAGTATCCTATTAAATTGGTGAAAACAAACAATCAAATTCCCAGGCAAGTATATAGACATATAGGGCTAAGAAAAGAAACAATCCAATGGAACCAAAATCTAGAGAATTGATTTAACTCATCACAATGAAGCAACTTGCAAGAATACATGATAAGAAGTATGGAAACATAGAGTTGAGTGGTCGAACCCTCACTAGGTGTGTATATACTCTAAACGCTCGGTGTTTAGGGTCAATTCACTCAAGTCTCCTTCTAGTCATGATTTCAAGGTTTTGCTTTTCATCTAACAATCAACAAATATGTGATGTGTGAGTGCAAGTATCATGAGGTCTTTAGAGGGTTGTAATGGGGTTAGGTTTAAGGTAGGATAAATATGGCTAAATGGACTAAGAAATTGGATCTTTGATTAGCTCAAGTGTCCAACTCAACCAAATAACGAAATATGCAACCTAACTTCCCAAAATCACACTTTTTATACACATTCATGCAACTTTTTCATCCAAATCCACATATGCACTTCTTAGTAATCATTCTTTTTTTTTCTTTGGGATGACTTTTGTCCCATCTTATTACTATTATTATTTTTTTTTCATTTCATTTTTTTCTCTTTTTCTAGGACAAATGCATGTGGTTAAAGCAAATTGATGATACATGAATGTGCACCCATTTTCCAAAATTTTTTTCAATGCATACCTAATGCAAACTTTTTCATTAACTACCAATGTTTTCCAAAAGTTCCCCCACACTTAAATGAAACACACTCTTCAACCTAAGCTAATCAAAGATGCAATTCAAGGTAATTCATGGTTTTCCACTTAGGGTTGTGATGTGCTAAAAATTGGAACAAAGGGGATTAAGAGGCTCAAAAGGGGTTAACAAAGGTAGATGCAAGGGTAGGTCCATGTGGGTGAGTGAGTTTAATACCAAAAAATGGCCTCCATCATGCTAAATGCATTCAAAACATCAAACATTAGAAATAAAGAATCAAGCAAAACCAAGATTACAATCATAGAAAGAGCATAGCACACAATGAACAAAATTTGTGGTTATAATATGTAACCACTCATTAAAGCTCAAAAACTCACAAGTTATTTTGTTCTTTCTCTCTTCTATGTTCCATAAAAATCATTCAAGCAAGTTTTAAAAAACAATTTTCCCAAATCAATTCAATAAAATGCCCTAAAAACATAATTCTTGGAAATCTTTGTTGTTTTTCACCAAAATTATTTCCTATATATATGTATAATGTGATGGATGCAATTTTTTCAAAAATTTCCTAGTTCTATTCCTAATTTTCAACATCGCAAAAACTAACATGAACAATTAGGGCAAAATTAAACTAAGCACTATGCTATTCACATTATCCAATCACAACTTCTATCTATAAATATATACCATGCAAATGCAATATATATATTAACTAGAGTAAGGAGGCAATAGTAAAAAAAAAACTAACAAATATCTACAAGAAACATAATAAAAGAAAACAAAAATGAAAGTGCAAAGTGTTTGGGAAAAGAAAGTTTACTTCCCAAAATGGCGAATCCTCCCCCACACTTAAGCTTTGCACGGTCCTCCGTGCACGAACACAATCCGGGGAGAATGGCTCTACGATCCTCCACTTTCAGCTGATGGATGCGGGGGCTCGGGCTGTGGCGAAATCTCCAAGTCCAATGCAGGCTTGGCAACTCCATCCTTGGTGTCCGCCTCCTCTCCCGGCTCCTTGTCGTTATGTCTCATCCTCAAAAAGAGTGAATAAGGTATTATTAGCATCATAGGACAAGTAGCACAAGAGGGTAAATGAGAGATCTAAACAAGCATCTAATTGAGGAAGCTTTCATAGAGGTGTGGTATGATTAAAATGATGAGCCGTGTGTGCATTCCAATTATGCGCGCGGTCAGAACACACACATCGGCCGGTTAAAATGGCATCCACACAATCAAAAAGTAAGCATGCGTTCCTCAATTAGATGGCCTAGGTTGCAATTAAAGAATGAGCAACAGATGAGGTATAGACAAACCTAGGTAACCACAAAAGTGAATTCAGTATTTGATATTGGATATTGAAATGGTGCAAGTGAAAGTGCAAATTGATATAGAAGCACAATAACAATAACCAATCCAACGATGAAAAGAAAACCACTTATTCATCATGAAACATTAAGAAAAAGTCACATGGTAAAGTACTTGTTACAAAAAGTGACAAGCTTGATAAGAATCAAGTTGAGCCACTCAAACAAATGCAAAGCATTAACAAGGAACAAGTACTGGTCATGTGATTAATTTTAATATGAAAGACCATGATGAACAAGTAATTTCAACTCAATTCACTCAATTCGATGCACTTATAAGAGTTCACCTAATATGCAACAAAATGCAATTGCGCAAATCCAATTAGGTGCTAGTAAATTAAAGCAAAGTATAAGTGTATTGATGACATTCAAGCAACAAGCAACCCAGTTGGTGCACGAAATTGTGATCACACTTTTCACAACTCCGCACAACTAACCAGCAAGAGCACTGGGTCGTCCGAGTAATACCTTACGTGAGTAAGGGTCGATCCCACGGAGATTGACGGCTTGATGCAAGCTATGGTCATCTTGTAAATCTCAGTCAGGCAGATTCAAATGGTTATGAGGATTTAATAATTAAAGGATAAATAAAACGGAAAATAACATAGAGATACTTATGTAATTCATTGGTGTGAATTTTATATAAGCGTTTGGAGATGCTTTGTTGCTTCTGAACCTCTGCTTTCCTATTGCCTTCATCCAATCATGCGTCCTCCCTTCCATGGCAAGCTGTATGATCCTCTCAGTGAAAATGGTCCGGCTACGGTTTCTGTACGGCTAATCAACTATCAGATTTCTCGTTTCGGATGAAAAATACCAGGCACAGCTACCGCAGGGCTAATCATCTGTCGGTTCTCACGTGTGTCGGAATAAGATCCATTGATCCTTTTGCACACTGTCACTGCGCCCAACATTCGCGAGTTTGAAGCTCCTCACAGTCAACCCTTCCCAGATCCTACTCGGAATACCACAGACAAGGTTTAGACTTTTTGGATCTCAGGAATGCTGTCTATTGATTCTAGCCTATATCACGAAGATCCTAATCACAGGGTCAGATGCTCTGTTGTCAGGAGAGACAATGCGAATTCGTGGATTAGAGACCCAAGAGAGTATACTCCAGTTGGCATCCAATGACTACATTGAACATCATGTAGACCACTTTGTGGTTGTTAGGCACGCGGATCTTGGCTAAGCGAGTACTGAAGATAGTGGGTGATTGTAACGGGTCATCCCTTCAGTCTGACTTAACTGGATTAAGTACAAGAGTATATCTTGGAGAAGAAGTAGGCGTTAATTGAAGGAAAAACAATAGTACTTACATTAATTAATGAGGAACAGCAGGGCTCCTCACCTTAATCTATGAGTTGTAGAAACTCCACCATTGAAAATACATAAGAACAAAAGGTCTAGCCATGGCCGAATGGCCAGCCTCACAAATGGCATAAGAATTCAAAAATAGGGGGAGAAGACCTGATCAAAGGATCAAAAAGTGGTCCAAAGATCCAATACAATAGTCAAAAATTGCTATTTATACTAAACTAGTAACCTAGGTTTACAGAAAATGAATAGATAGTGCAGAAATCCACTTTTGGGGCCCACTTGGTGTGTGTTTGGGATGAGCTTTGAAGCTTTCACGTGCATAGGCCATCCTTGGAGTTAAATGCCAGCTTGGGTGCCAGTTTGGGCGTTTAACTCCAGCTTTGGTGCCAGTTCTGGCGTTTTACGCCAGAAAAGGGTCTCTGGTGGGCATTTGGATGCCAGTTTGGGCCATCAAGTCTCGGGCAAACTATGAACAATCATACATTTCAGGAAAGCCCAAGATGTCTACTTTCCAACGCAATTGGGAGCGCACCAATTGGGTCTTTGTAGCTCCAGAAAATTCACTTCGAGTGCAGAGAGGTCAGAATCCAATAGCATCTGTAGTCCTTTCTCAGCCTCTGAATCAGATTTTTGCTAAGGTCCCTCAATTTCAGCCAAAAAATACCTAAAATCATAGAAAACACACGAACTCATAGTAAAGTCCAAAAATGTGAATTTTGCATGAAAAATAATAAAAATATACTAAAAACTGACTAAAACATACTAGAAACTACCTAAAAATAATGCCAAAAAGCGTATAAATTATCCGCTCATCACTAGTCAACATCAAACAAACACTTGTAATTTATTTAAATAGAAACAATTAAAGTAAAACTAATATAATAACTAAAAATAAAAATGAAATGCAATGAAGATTAAGTAAAACAAGAGGAAAAACATGGAAGAAGCAAGAAAAGAGAGGGGTGGAGTGGGCGGAAATGCGTTAGGGCTTAAATGGAAGAGAAATAAAAATTTTGCCCAAAACAGCACTTGTGCGTACGCACAGACATGTGTGCGTACGCACACTGGGTCAAAAGGAGAGGGGTGCATCCGCACAAGTCGTGCGAACGCTCTGGCAGAAGGGGAGTCAAGACGTGTGCGTGCGCACGCACAGAACACTTTTTTTTAGATCAAGGATCACGTGTGCATGCGCACATAGGTACATGCGTGCACACAGGAACGAAAAGGGTTGGGATTCATACGCACAGGCTGTGCCAACGCTCCCACCAGAGGGGATGCGAGTTGGCGTGCGGACGCACACGTTTGTACAGCCGCACAAAGAGCGCAAGAAGGGGGACGTGTGCGTACACACATAGCAGTGCACACACACTGGACATGAAACAATGAGGTTTGTGCGCACGGACAGTTGTGTGCGCACGCACAGATGCCCTGTTTTCCAAAAAAAAATTCTTCAAATTCTAGGGCCCTCCACTTTATCTCAATACATTTTTTAATCCTAAACATTCAAAATCCATCAAATCATGATCTATATGGAACTTAACCTACCAAACTCAAAAATTAAACTAACCTAAGCTAACCAAAACATGCAAACATGCAAGAAACTAAAATTAAAACAAGTAAAGGATAGGAACAATGAGGTTTGTGGTTTTCTTGAAGAACCTTGGACTCCTTTTGCAACCCACACTCCTTCCTCCACCATGTACCAAGAAGGACCTTGAGTTGGTAATCCATTTTCAAGATAGCATATTAGTGGGGGCCAATGAAGCTCATAGGTGAAATTGCCACCCACTCAATATATTCTTGGAATGGAATTACTTCCTCACCAACTTCTTCTTCCCTATCATTCAAGTCATAACAAGGAGGTTGTGAAAAGTCTACCTCCATGTCTCTCTCAAACTCAATGGGAAGAGGCTTATTAGGATCAATGAGGGGATTGACCAAGGAGGACAAAAAATCACTTATAATGGAATCCTCATTTTGATCAATCTCCCTCAACTCCTCCTTTCTCTCCTCTGGTTCACATACTTCATTTTTTCCCTTTTGTTGCACTTCAAGCTCTAAGCCTTCTTCTTTCTCTTGTGGCTCCATGCTCTCCTCTTCACTACATTTTTTAGTTGATCCATCACATTCCTCAAGAGGAATGCCTTGATCGGATAAGTGTTGGAGGATTAAGCGGTTTATCGCTTCGCCTATGGTAGCCATGAAGTGCTCTTGTGTCCTTCGGAATCCTTCTTGCTCTTGGAGAAAGGCTTGAAGGTCTTGATAGTCTTGGGCCAAGTGTGGAAAAGCATCACATTAGGTTGAAAGAGAAGGTTCATAATTTGGGAGAAATGTTGTATATATGGGAGGTGAGTCATGTTGGTAAGTGTTAAGAGGTGGTATGTAAGAGGGTGTATGGTGGTGGTGGTGTGGTGTTTGAAAATGTGGTGATTGATGGTTATGTTGGGGGTATTGGTTATAGGCATATGGTGGTGGCGGGGTATAGTCATAGTGAAATCCACCATATCCTTGGGTTGGGTATGCATATTGGGGATGGTATTGTTCATTGTAGTATGGAGGATATTGCTCCTCCCAAAATTGATGCTCCAATCCCATGATGCAATCCAAAATTGAAGTTATCACACCCTACAAAATGATCACAACCAAACTCCAAACTAAGAGGGTGATAACTCATAGAGAAAATTGGAAATAAAAACTAAAGACATCAATTAACGAAAGAAGCAAAAATCCTAATTAATAGCAAAAACAAGCAAACAACCAAAAAGTATCTATTCACACTATGGACATATTTACAACAAGCAAAATATAGCACTCATGACGCTAGCTCCCCGGCAACGGCACAAAAAATTTGACGAAGACCAAAAGCATAGGGTTGGATTTTCACACTAAAAATTAGAATTGATGTTGCAAGTATAGTCCAAACCCAACCATTGATCATCAATCAAATTATAATCCTAAAGATGTCACAATTCAAAGCAAATGTAAACCGAGAGTATTTCATCTCCCGAGTCGTTCTCCCTAGGAACTAATGCCAATGAGCGCGCACAATTTTGGTTGTGGAAAGCAAAGGGTGTTTTCAATGAAGAAGTAAGCAATAATGGAATTAAAGAACAAGGCAAAATTGCAATTAATAAACTAATAAAGGAATAAAAGAACTAAGTATGCAATATAAACAAGTAAGACTATAAAGTGATAAAAATGTGATTTAAAACATAAATGAAACCTTGACCTGGGATGAGTTATGGAATCCCTTCCTTGCCATAACCACAATGATGAGCGGATAATTTATACGCTTTTTGGCATTGTTTTTAGGTAGTTTTTAGTAGGATCTAGCTACTTTTAGGGATGTTTTCATTATATTTTATGTAAAATTCACATTTCTAGACTTCACTATGAGTTTGTGTGTTTTTCTGTGATTTCAGGTATTTTCTGGCTGAAATTGAGGGACCTGAGCAAAACTCTGATAGAAGGCTGACAAAGGACTGCTGATGCTGTTGGATTCTGACCTCCCTGCACTCGAAATGGATTTTCTGGAGCTACAGAACTTCAAATGGCGCGCTCTTAATGGCGTTGAAAAGTAGACATCCAGAGCTTTCCAGCAATATATAATAGTCCATAGTTTATTTGAGATTAGTAAAAGAAAACTGGCGCTCAACGACAGTTCCATGTTGCATTCTGGAGTCAAACGCCAGAAACACGTCATGAACCAGAGTTGAACGCCAAAAACATGTTACAACTTAGCGTTCAACTCCAAAAGAAGCCTCTGGACATGTAAATCTCAAGCTCAGCCAAAGCCCACACCAAGTGGGCACCGGAAGTGGATTTCTGCATCAATTACTTACTT
The DNA here is from genome assembly GCF_003086295.3 of Arachis hypogaea. Taxonomy (NCBI): domain Eukaryota; kingdom Viridiplantae; phylum Streptophyta; class Magnoliopsida; order Fabales; family Fabaceae; genus Arachis; species Arachis hypogaea. Next base: position 77,427,611 of record NC_092040.1, read on the forward strand.
TTGTAAACCCTAGTAGCTAGTCTAGTATAAATAAGACATTTTACTATTGTATTAGTCGTCTTTTGACGATTCGGTCTTTTGACCAGATCTTTGGTCTCGGTTTTAATCTATTCTTCATCTTAGGAGACTATTGATCATGTTCATAGGGGCTGGCCATTCGGCCATGCCTGGACCTTCATCACTTATGTATTTTTAACGGTGGAGTTTCTACACACCATAGATTAAGGGTGTGGAGCTCTGCTGTACCTTGAGTTTTAATGCAATTACTACTATTTTCTATTCAATTCAGTTTATTCTTGTTCTAAGATATTCGTTGCACTTCAACATGATGAATGTGATGATCCGTGACACTCATCATCATTCTCACCTATGTAAGCATGATTGACAACCACTTCCGTTCTACCTTAGGCCGGATGCATATCTCTTGGATTCCTTAATCAGAATCTTCGTGGTATAAGCTAGAATTGTTGGTGGCATTCATGAGAATCTGGAAAGTCTAAACCTTGTATGTGGTATTCCGAGTAGGATTCAGGGATTGAATGACTGTGACGAGCTTCAAACTCGCGATTGTTGGGCGTGATGACAAACGCAAAAGAATCAATGGATTTTATTCCGACATGATCGAGAACCGACAGATGATTAGCCGTGCTGTGATAGAGCATTTGGACCATTTTTACTGAGAGGATGGGATGTAGCCATTGACAACGGTGATGACCTACATACAGCTTGCCATGGAAAGGAGTAAGAAGGATTGGATGAAGGCAGTAAGAAAGCAGAGATTCAGAAGGAGCACAGCATCTTTATACGCCTATCTGAAATTCCCACTAATGATCTACATAAGTATTTCTATCTTTATTTTCTGTTTATTTATTATTATTATTCGAAAACCAATATAACCAATTGAATCAGCCTAACTGAGATTTACAAGATGACCATAGCTTGCTTCATACCAACAATCTCCGTGGGATCGACCCTTACTCACGTAAGGTTTATTACTTGGACGACCCAATGCACTTGCTGGTTTGTTGTGCAAATTTGTGAAGAAAGTGGTGAGTTAGTAGATGCGCATACCAAGTTGAATGCCATTGTTAGAGGTCACAATTTCGCCTATCAAGTTTTTGGCGCCGTTGCCAGGGATTTTTCTTGTATGGACAACTGACGGTTCATCTTGTTGCTCAGATTAGGTAATTTTCTTTTCAAAAATTTTTTTCAACAATTCTTTCAAAAAAATTTATCTATTTTCGTTTTTCCAAAAAAAATTAATTTTTGAAAAAAAATAATAAAATACAAAAAAAATTTAATAAAATCATAAAATCCAAAAAATATTTTGTGTTTCTTATTTGAGTCTAGTGTCATTTTTTAAGTTTGGTGTCAATTGCATGTTTTTTTTTAAAAAATTGTTGCATTTTTCGAAAAGTCATTCATAGTGTTCTTCATGATCTTCAAGTTGTTCTTGGTAAGTCTTCTTTTTTGATCTTTAAATTTTCTTGTTTTGTGTTTATGATGTTTTTCATGTGCATTTTTGCATTCATAGTGTCTAAGCACTAAAGATTTCTAAGTTTGGTGTCTTGCATGTTTTCTTTGCATCAAAAATTTTTCAAAAATATGTTCTTGATGTTCATCATGATCTTCATACTGTTCTTGGTGTTCATCTTGATATTCATAGTGTTCTTGCATGCATTCTTTGTTTTGATCCAAAGAGAAAAACACAAAAATGACGTTTTATTTTTTCTCTCTCATCATTAAAATTTCAAAAATAAAAAAATATATTTTCCTTATTTCTCTCAAAATTTTGAAAATTTGAGTTGACTTAGTCAAAAATGTTTTAGAACTTAGCTATTTCTTATAAGTCAAGTCAAATTTTCAATTTTAAAAATCTTATCTTTTCAAAACTTTTTCAAAAATCAAATCTTTTTCATTTTTCTTACTATTTTTCGAAAATTTTTTATTTTAATTTTAAAATCTTTTTCTTATCTTTAATTCATGATTTTCAAAGGCTTTACTAACAATTAATGTGATTGATTCAAAAATTTGAAGTTTGTTACTTTCTTGTTAAGAAAGGTACAATCTTTAAATTCTAGAATCTTATCTTTTAGTTTCTTGTTAGTCAAGTAATTAATTTTAACTTTAAAAATCAAATCTTTTTCAAAATATCTTTTTCAATCATATCCTTTTAAAATATCCTTTTCAAAAAGTTGACTTCAAAATATCTTTTCTAACTTCTTATTTTTTCAAAATTAAATTTGAAATCTTTTTCAACTAACTAGTTGACTTTTAGTTTGTTTTAACTATATCTTATCTTTTTCAAAACCACCTAACTACTTTTCTCTCTCTAATTTTTGAAAATTACCTCCCTCTTTTTCAAAATTATTTTAATTAACTAATTGTTTTAAATTTTAATTTTAATTTTAATTCTTCTTTTAATTTTCAAAAATCACTAACTCTTTTTCAAAATTAATTTTCGAATTCTCTCCCTGTCATCTTCTTCTATTTATTTATTTATTTACTAACACTTCTCTTCATCTCAAGAATCTGAGCCTAGCTTCACCCTTGTGTTTGGATTCTTACCTTTTCCTTCTTCTATTCCCTTTTTCTTCTACAAACATAAAGGAATCTCTCTACTGTGGTAAAGAGGATCCCTATTATTATTTTATGTCCCCTTCTTTTTCATATGAGCAGGAGCAAGGACAAGAATATTCTTGTTAAAGCAGATCCTGAACCTGAAAGAACTCTGAAAAGGAAACAAATAGAAGCTAAATTACAACAATCCAGAGTCAACCTTACAGAAATTTTTGAAAAAGAAAAGGAGATGGCAGCCAAAAATAATAATACAAGGAGGATGCTTGGTGATTACACTACACCTACTTCCAAGTTTGATGGAAGAAGCATCTCAATCCCAGCCATTGGAGCAAACAATTTTGAGCTGAAACCTCAACTAGTTGCTCTACTTCAACAGAACTGCAAGTTCTATGGACTTACATCAGAAGATCCCTACCAGTTTTTAACTGAGTTCTTGCATATTTGTGAGACTGTTAAAACTAATGGAGTAGATCCTAAAGTCTACAGGTTCATGCTTTTCCCCTTTGCTGTAAGAGAAAGAGCTAGAATATGGTTGGATTCACAACCTAAAGATAGCTTGGACTCATAGGATAAGCTGGTCGCGGCCTTCTTGGCTAAGTTCTTTCCTCCTCAAAAGCTGAGCAAGCTTAGAGTGGATGTTTAGACTTTCAAACAAAAAGATGGTAAATCCCTCTATGAAGCTTGGGAAAGATACAAGCAAATGACCAAAAGGTGTCCTTCTGACATGCTTTCAGAGTGGACCATTTTGGATATATTTTATTATGGTCTATCTGAGTTCTCTAAGATGTCACTGGACCATTCTACAAGTGGATCCATTCACCTAAAGAAAATGCCTGCAGAAGCTCAAGAATTTATTGACATGGTTGCAAATAACCAGTTCATGTACACTTCTGAGAGGAATTCCGTGAATAATGGGACGCCTCAAAAGAAGGGAGTTCTTGAAATTGATGCTCTGAATACCATATTGGCTCAAAACAAAATGTTGACTCAACAAGTCAACATGATTTCTCAAAGTCTGAATGGATAGCAAAATGCATCCAACAGTACTAAAGAGGCATCTTCTGAAGAAGAAGCTTATGATCCTGAGAACCCTGCAATAGCAGAGGTAAATTACATGGGTGAACATTATGGAAACACCTATAATTCATCATGGAGAAATCATCTAAATTTCTCATGGAAGGATCAACAAAAGCCTCAACAAGGATTTAATAATGGTGGAAGAAATAGGCTCAGCAATAGCAAGCCTTATCCATCATCTTCTTAGCAACAGACAGAGAATTCTGAACAGAGCACTTCTAATTTAGCAAACTTAGTCTCTGATCTGTCTAAGGCCATTTTAAGTTTCATGAGTGAAACAAGGTCCTCCATCAGAAATTTGGAGGCACAAGTGGTCCAGCTGAGTAAGAAAGTCACTGAAACTCCTCCTAGTACTCTCCCAAGCAATACTGAAGAGAATCCAAAACGAGAGTGCAAGGCCATAGACATAATCAACATGGCCGAACCTGGGAAGGAAGGAGAGGACGTGAATCCCAGTGAGGAAGACCTCATGGGACGTCTCTCAAGCAAGAAGGGATTCCCTATTGAGGACCCAAAGGGATCTGAAGGTCATATAGAAACCATAGAGATCCCATTAAACCTCCTTCTTCCATTCATGAGCTCTGAAGTCTATTCTTCCTCTGATGATGATGAAAATGTAATTGGAGAGCAAGTTGCTCAATATCAAGGAGCCATCATGAAGCTAAATGCCAAGTTGTTTGGTAATGAGACTTGGGAAGGTGAACCTCCCTTGCTCATTAGTGAACTAGATACATGGGTTCAGCAAAGCTTACTGGTGCACGAAATTGCAATCACACTTTTGCAACCCCGCACAACTAACCAGCAAGTGCACTGGGTCGTCCAAGTAATACCTTGCGTGAGCAAGGGTCGATCCCACGGAGATTGTCGGCTTGAAGCAAGCTATGGTTATCTTGTAAATCTTAGTCAGGATATCAGAAATTATCAGGATTGATTGTGAAAAGCAAAAGAACATGAAATGATTACTTGTTTTGCAGTAATGGAGAATAGGTTGAGGTTTGGAGATGCTCCATCTTCTGAATCTCTGCTTTCCTACTGTCTTCTTCTTCAAACACGCAAGTCTCCTTCCATGGCAAGCTGTATGTAGGGTTTCACCGTTGTCAATGGCTACCTCCCATCCTCTCAGTGAAAACGATTGGATATGCTCTGTCACAGCACGCGGAATTCATCTGTCGGTTCTCGGTCAGGCCGGAATAGAATCCAGTGATTCTTTTGCGTCTGTCACTAACGCCCCGCCTGCTAGGAGTTTGAAGCTCGTCACAGTCACTCAATCATTGAATCCTACTCAGAATACCACAGACAAGGTTTAGACCTTTCGGATTCTCTTGAATGCCGCCATCAGTTCTAGCTTATACCACGAAGATTCCGATTAAAGAATCCAAGAGATAACTACTTAATCTAAGGTAGAACGGAGGTGGTTGTCAGGCACACGTTCATAGTTGAGAATGATGATGATTGTCACGGATCATCACATTCATCCGGGTTGAGAACAAGTGTTATCTTAGAATGGAAGCAAGCATGATTGAATGAGAAACAGTAGTAATTGCAGTAATCCATCAAGACACAGCAGAGCTCCTCACCCCCAACCATGGGGTTTAGAGACTCATGCCATGGAAAGTACACAAAGAAAGGTCTAAAGTGTCATGAGGTACAGATACAATGTCAAATGATCCTTTTAATAGTAAACTAGTAGCCTAGGGTATACAGAGATGAGTAAATGACTTAAAAATCCACTTCCGGGCCCACTTGGTGTGTGCTTGGGTTGAGCAATGAAGCATTTTCGTGTAGAGACCTTTTCTGGAGTTAAACGCCAGCTTTCATGCCAGTTTGGGCGTTTAACTCCAAGTTTCATGCCAGTTCCAGCGTTAAACGCTGGAATTTCTGAGGCTGATTTGCCACGCCGGTTTGGGCCATCAAATCTTGGGCAAAGTATGGACTATCATATATTGCTGGAAAGCCCAGGATGTCTACTTTCCAACGCCGTTGAGAGCTCGCCAATTGGGCTTCTATAGCTCCAGAGAATCCACTTCGAGTGCAGGGAGGTCAGAATCCAACAGCATCTGCAGTCCTTTTTGGTCTCGGAATCAGATTTTTGCTCAGGACCCTCAATTTCAGACAGAAAATACCTGAAATCACAGAAAAACACACAAACTCATAGTAAAGTCCAGAAAAGTGAATTTTAGCTAAAAACTAATAAAAATATACTAAAAACTAACTAGATTATACTAAAAACACACTAAAAACAATGCCAAAAAGCGTATAAATTATCCGCTCATCACAACACCAAACTTAAATTGTTGCTTGTCCCCAAGCAACTGAAAATCAAAATAGGATAAAAAGAAGAGAATATACTATAGACTCCAAAATATCAAGGAAACATAGCTCCAATTAGATGAGCGGGACTAGTAGCTGTTTGCCTCCGAACAGTTTTGGCATCTCACTCTATCCCTTGAAGTTCAGAATGATTGGCATCTATAAGAACTCAGAACTCAGATAGTGTTATTGATTCTCTTAGTTGAGCATAATGATTCTTGAACATAGCTAGTGTATGAGTCTTGGCTGTGGCCCAAAGCACTCTGTCTTCCAGTATTACCACCGGATACATACATGCCACAGACACATAATTGGGTGAACCCTTTCAGATTGTGACTCAGCTTTGCTAAAAGTCCCCAATTAGAGGTGTCCAGGGTTCTTAAGCACACTCTTGTTGCCTTGGATCACAACTTTATTTCTTTTCTTTTTCTTTTTTTTTCTCTTTTTTTTTTCGAAAGTTTTTTTTTCACTGCTTTTTTTTTGCTTCAAGAATCAATCTAATGATTTTTTAGATCCTCAATAACAGTTCTCTTTTTCCTCATTCTTTCAAGAGCCAACAATTTTAACATTCTCAAAACAACAAATTCAAGAGACATATGCACTGTTCAAGCATTCATTCGGAAAACAAAAGGTATTGTCACCACATCAAGCTAATTCAACTAGTTTCAAGGATAAATTTCGAAATCCTGTACTTCTTGTTCTTTTATGATTAAAGCATTTTTCATTTAAGAGAGGTGATGGATTCATAGGACATTCATAACTTTAAGGCATAAAATTTCAATTTTATTAACTATGAATTAAGAACAAGACTCAAAAATAGATATAAGACTAAAAAAATAAAAATAGAAAACAAGACAAAAGAAAAAGAAAACGCAAAAACATAGGCTCCTAATGATAGAGATTTTCACAGAGTTAGGACTCAACAACCTTGATTTTGAGAAGTGGATGCTCCCTCAGCTTGAGAGGAGAGCTTTTGGCGTTTCAACTCTTGGAGTTCACGCCCCTGCTTCTCTTGTTCCTTCAGCAATTTGCAGAGCATGCAGTTCTGATTCTGCTGTTCTTCCTTCAGTTGCTCCATAGTCTCTTGCAACTTGGTGATAGATGCTTCTAGGCTGGTCCAGTAGTCAATTCTTGGGAATTCAGGGAGGAATTCCTGCGCCCTCCTCTTGATAGAGTTGTCTTGCATTTGGCCTTCCATTGACTTCTTGGTAATTGGGTGTTCAATGGGTATGAACTCATCTACTCCCATCTTCACACCAGCCTCTTTACAGAGCAAGGAAATCAAGCTTGGGTAAGCCAATTTGGCTTCAGTGGAATTCTTATTTGCAATTGTGTAGATCTCACAAGCAATCACATGATGAACCTCCACTTCTTTTCCAAGCATAATGCAATGAACCATCACTGCTCTCTTGATGGTGACCTCAGAACGGTTGCTAGTGGGCAATATGGAATGCCCAATAAAGTCTAGCCAACCTCTTGCAATTGGTTTGAGGTCTCCCCTCTTGAGTTGGTTTGGGACACCTTTTGAATTGGTTATCCACTTAGTTCCAGGGAGGCATATGTCCTCTAGAACTTGATCCAACCCTTTATCTGCTCTCACCATCCTCCTATTGAAGGAATCAGGATCATCTTGCAGTTGAGGTAGTTTGAAGATTTCTCTTATTTTGTCCAGATGGAAGTACATAACTTTCCCTCTGACCATGGTTCTGTAGGTATGGTAAGCAGTTCCAGTCATTCTTTGCTTATCTGTTAGCCACAGATTAGAGTAGAATTCCTGAACCATGTTCCTTCCAACCTTTATTTCAGGATTGGTCAGAACTTCCCATCCTCTGTTTCGAATTTGCTCTTGGATCCCCGGATATTCATCTTCTTTCAGATCAAATTTAACTTCCGGGATCACTGACCTCAGACCCATTATTTTGTGATAATGGTCTTCATGTTCTTTGGTTAAGAACTTCTCTTGGTTTCAAAGATTCTTTGGATTATTCTCTTTCTTTCCTCTTAAATTGGTTTGTTTTCCTTTAGGAGCCATGATTTTGATGAATCTTGGCTTAGTGATCACGGAAAAGCACACCAAACTTAGAGGTTTGCTTGTCCTCAAGCAAAAAGAAAAGAAAGAAGAGAAGAGAGAGAGAAAGAGGAAATTCGAATGGTGTGGGGAATGAGGGGTGGCAAACGTTTATTTATAGAGTGGGGGGGAGAGATTTTCGAAAAAAAGCAAAATTTGAAAGGAGATTTGAGGGGATATGGAAAGAAATTGAAAGAAGGGTGAGTTTTTGAACAAAATTTGGGAATGATTTGAAGAATGATTTTAAATTTTTTAAAATTTGAAAGTGAATAATGAGAGATTGAAATGTATTTTTGTAGAAAAATATGGGTGAGAAAAGGAAAGTTTGAAAAAATCTGATTTGAAAACAAAATTGTGGTCCCCCCCACCTTTCTGGCGTTAAACGCCCAGAATGGCACCCATTCTGGCGTTTAACGCCCATTTGGTGCCCCTTTTGGGCATTTAACGCCCAGCCAGGTGCCCTGGCTGGCGTTAAACGCCAGAAATCCTTCATCACTGGGCGTTTTTCAGAACGCCCAGGATGCTGCACACCTGGCGTTAAACGCCCAGAATGGTGCCCATTCTGGCGTTTAACGCCCAAAATGGCACCATTCCTGGCGTTAAACGCCCAGAATGGTACCCATTCTGGCGTTTAACGCCCAAAATGCCCCTTACTGGCATTTTTTCGCCAGTAAGCTCTTTTTCTCTGCTTTTTGAGCTGAATCCTTCTGTAACTCTGTGAATCCCTTCATTTTTTATACTTGCCTCTGTAAGAACAATTCATACAACTTCCTAATGACTGGGTTGCCTCCCAGCAATCGCTTCTTTACTGTCTTTAGATGGACTTTCACTGAGGATCACTCAAGTCTCAGTTTTGAGCATTCCTGCTCAAAATTGCCTTCAAGACAATGTTTGATTCTCTGTCCATTAACAATGAACTTTTTGTCAGAATCAATATCCTGAAGCTCAACATATCCATATGGTGACACTCCTGTAATCACATACGGACCCCTCCACCGGGATTTGAGTTTTCCTGGAAACAGTCTAAGCCTAGAGTTGAAGAGCAGGACTTTTTGTCTTGGCTCAAAGACTCTGGTTGACAACTTCTTGTCATGCCATTTCTTTGCCTTTTCCTTATAAATTTTTGCATTTTCAAAGGCATTGAGTCTGAACTCCTCTAGCTCATTTAGCTGGAGCAGTCTTTTTTCACCGGCTAACTGTGCATCCATGTTTAGGAATCTGGTTGCCCAATAGGCTTTATGTTCCAGTTCCACAGGCAAATGACAGGCCTTCCCATACACCAGTTGGTATGGAGAGGTTCCTATAGGAGTCTTGAATGCTGTTCTGTATGCCCACAGAGCATCATCCAAGCTCTTTGCCCAATCCTTTCTTCGGGCTATCACAGTCCATTCCAGGATTCTTTTTAGCTCTCTGTTAGAGACTTCAGCTTGCCCATTTGTCTGTGGATGATACGGAGTTGCCACTTTGTGGCTAATTCCATATCTAACCATAGCAGAGTATAGCTGTTTGTTACAGAAATGAGTGCCTCCGTCACTGATTAATACTCTGGGAACACCAAATCTGCTGAAGATGTTTTTCTGGAGGAATTTCAGCACGGTCTTGGTATCATTAGTGGGTGTAGCAATTGCTTCTACCCACTTAGATACATAGTCCACTGCCACCAGAATGTAAGTGTTTGAGTATGATGGTGGGAATGGTCCCATGAAGTCAATTCCCCATACATCAAACAATTCTATCTCTAATATCCCTTGTTGAGGCATGGCATATCCATGAGGCAAGTTGCCAGCTCTTTGGCAACTGTCACAGTTACGCACAAACTCTCGGGAATCTTTATAGAGAGTAGGCCAGTAGAAGCCACATTGGAGGACTTTAGTGGCTGTTCGCTCACTTCCAAAATGTCCTCCATACTGTGATCCATGGCAATGCCATAGGATCCTTTGTGCTTCTTCTCTGGGTACACATCTACGGATCACTCCGTCAGCACATCTCTTAAAGAGATATGGTTTATCCCAGAGGTAGTACTTGGCATCTGAAATTAATTTCTTTCTCTGCACGTAGCTGTACTCTTTGGGTATGAACCTCACAGCTTTATAATTTGCAATATCTGCAAACCATGGAGCTTCCTGAATGGCAAAGAGTTGCTCATCTGGGAAAGTCTCAGAGATCTCAGTAGAAGGGAGGGACGCCCAAGCTACTGGTTCTATTCGGGACAGATGATCAGCTACTTGGTTTTCTGTCCCTTTTCTGTCTCTTATTTCTATATCAAACTCTTGCAGAAGCAACACCCATCTTATGAGCCTGGGTTTTGAATCCTGCTTTGTGAGTAAGTATTTAAGAGCAGCATGGTCAGTGTACACAACCACTTTGGACCCCACTAGATAGGATCTAAACTTGTCAATGGCATAGACCACTGCAAGTAACTCTTTTTCTGTGGTTGTGTAGTTCTTCTGTGCGTCATTTAGAACACGGCTGGCATAGTAAATGACGTGCAGAAGCTTGTTATGCCTCTGTCCCAACACTGCACCAATGGCATGGTCACTGGCATCACACATTAATTCAAATGGCAATGTCCAATCTGGTGCAGAGATGACTGGTGCTGTGACCAGCTTAGCTTTCAGGGTCTCAAATGCTTGCAGACACTGTGTGTCAAACACAAATGGTGTGTCTGTAGCTAACAGGTTACTCAGAGGTTTTGCAATTTTCGAAAAATCCTTTATAAACCTTCTGTAGAATCCTGCATGCCCCAGAAAGCTTCTGATTGCCTTAACATTGGCAGGTGGTGGTAATTTTTCAATTACCTCTACCTTTGCCTTATCCACCTCTATTCCCCTGCTTGAAATTTTGTGCCCAAGGACAATCCCTTCAGTCACCATAAAGTGACATTTTTCCCAGTTTAAAACCAGGTTAGTCTCTTGGCATCTTTTCAGGACAAGTGCTAGGTGATTAAGACAGGAGCTAAATGAATCTCCATATACTGAAAAGTCATCCATGAAGACTTCCAGAAATTTCTCTACCATATCTGAGAAGATAGAGAGCATGCACCTTTGAAAGGTTGCAGGTGCATTGCACAGACCAAAAGGCATTCTCCTGTAGGCAAATACGCCAGAAGGGCTAGTGAATGCTGTTTTCTCTTGGTCCTGAAGATCTACTGCAATTTGGTTGTAGCCTGAATAGCCATCCAAAAAGCAGTAATAGTCATGCCCAGTTAGTCTTTCTAGCATTTGGTCTATGAATGGTAAAGGAAAATGATCCTTTCTGGTGGCTGTATTGAGCCTTCTGTAGTCAATACACATACGCCACCCTGTGACTGTTCTTGTAGGAACCAGTTCATTTTTTTCATTATGAACCACTGTCATGCCTCCCGTTTTGGGGACAACTTGGACAGGGCTCACCCAGGGGCTATCAGAAATAGGATAAATAATCCCTGCCTCTAGTAATTTAGTGACCTCTTTCTGCACCACCTCCTTCATGGCTGGATTTAGCCTCCTCTGTGGTTGGACCACTGGTTTGGCATTATCCTCCAATAGGATCTTGTGCATGCATCTAGCTGGGCTAATGCCCTTAAGATCACTTATAGACCACCCAAGAGCTGTCTTGTGTGTCCTTAGCACTTGAATTAGTGCTTCCTCTTCCTGTGGATTTAAAGCAGAGCTTATAATCACTGGAAAAGTGTCACCCTCTCCCAGAAATACATACTTCAGGGATGGTGGTAGTGGTTTGAGTTCAGGCTTGGGAGGCTTATCCTCCTCCTGAGGAATTTTCGAAAATTCCTTTGCCTCCTCTAGTTCTTCTTGATCAGGTTGAGCATCTTTGAAGATGTCCTCAAGCTCTGATTCTAGGCTTTCAGCCATATTGATCTCTTCTACCAAGGAGTCAATAATGTCAGCGCCCATGCAGTCATTTGGTGTATCTGGATGCTGCATAGCTTTTACAGCATTCAACTTGAACTCATCCTCATTGACTCTCAAGGTGACTTCCCCTTTTTGTACATCAATGAGAGTTCGTCCAGTTGCTAGGAAGGGTCTTCCTAGAATGAGAGTTGCACTCTTGTGCTCCTCCATTTCCAGCACTACAAAGTCAGTTGGAAAGGCAAATGGCCCAACCTTGACAATCATGTCCTCAATTATGCCTGATGGGTATTTAATGGAGCCATCAGCAAGTTGGAGGCATATCCGGGTTGGTTTGACTTCTCCAGTCAACCCAAGCTTTCTGATAGTGGATGCAGGTATTAGATTGATGCTTGCTCCAAGATCACATAGGGTTGTCTTGGTGCAAGAACCTTCTAATGTGCATGGTATCATAAAGCTTCCTGGATCTTGAAGCTTTTCTGGTAAGCTTTTTAATATGACTGCACTGCATTCTTCAGTGAGAAACACTTTTTCAGTTTCTCTCCAGTCCTTCTTATGACTTAAGATTTCTTTCATGAACATAGCATAAGAAGGTATTTGCTTAAGTGCCTCTGCAAACGGAATCTTTATTTCAAGAGTCCTTAGATAGTCTGCAAAGCGGGCAAATTGCTTATCCTGTTCCGCTTGGCGGAGTTTTTGAGGATAAGGCATCTTGGCTTTATATTCTTCAACCTTAGATGCTGCAGGTTTATTCCTTACAGAAGTGGTTGAAGAAGCCTTGTTAGAGGGATTACTGTCAGCACTCTCAGGTGTCTGATTCTCCCCAGGCGTCTGAACGCCAGGATTGGATGGAAATTGGGCGTTTAACGCCAACTTTTCCCCCTTTTCTGGCGTTTGAACGCCAGAACTGGGCAAGGAATGGGCGTTTAACGCCAGCTTTCCTTCCCTTTCTGGCGTCTGAACGCCAATGACATTCCTCTCTGGGCTCTTACTGTCCTCAGAGGGATTTTGAACAGTGGTTTGGTTGTCCTCTGTCAATTGTTCCTTGTTTGGCTTTTTACTCTTTTGAGCAGTGTTATTCAGGGTCTTCCCACTCCTCAATTGAACTGCTTGACATTCCTCTGTTATCTGTTTAGATATTTGCTGTTTTGCTTGATTTAACTGCAGTTCTATGCTCTTGTTAGCAACTTTAGTTTCATGGAGCATCTCTTTAAAGTCTGCTAACTGTTCTGTCATCAGGAGCAATTGTTGATTAAGCTCAGTTATCTGTTCTTGAGGACTAGGGTCAGTGACTACTGCCATGACTTCCTCTTTTGGGGAGAACTCATTGCTAGAGTACAAATATTGGTTTCTAGCAACAGTGTCTATAAGCTCTTGAGCTTCTTCAATTGTCTTCCTCATGTGTATAGATCCACCAGCTGAGTGGTCTAAAGACATCTGAGCTTTTTCTGTAAGCCCATAGTAGAAAATGTCTAACTGTACCCACTCTGAAAACATTTCAGAGGGACATTTCCTTAGCATACCTCTATACCTCTCCCAGGCATTATAAAGGGATTCATTATCCCCTTGTTTAAAGCCTTGGATGTCCAGCCTTAACTGTGTCATCCTTTTTGGAGGGTAAAAATGATTCAGGAATTTGTCTGACAATTGTTTCCATGTCTTTATGCTTGCTGTAGGTTGGTTATTCAACCACATTTTAGATTGATCTTTTACAGCAAATGGAAACAGTAATAGTCTGTAGACATCCTGATCTACCTCTTTATCATGTACTGTGTCAGCAATTTGTAAAAATTGTGCCAGAAACTCAGTAGGTTCTTCCTGTGGAAGACCGGAATACTGGCAGTTTTGCTGCACTATGATAATGAGTTGAGGATTTAGTTCAAAGCTGCTTGCTTTGATGGGAGGTGTACAGATGCTACTCCCATATGCAGCTGTAATGGGGTTAGCATATGACCCCAGAGTCCTTTTGGACTGATTGATCCCACTTAAGTCCATAATGGACAAAAGGGAAATGACAATGATTGCAAAGAGACAAATTTTGTTTGTTTTTTTTTTTGAATTTACGAAAAAAATAGAATAAAACAAAATAAAATTAAAATAAAAATTCGAAAATTAAAAAGAAAATAAGATCAAAGCAAATTAAAGACTGAATCAATGAGTTAATTAAAAAGATTTTGAAAATAGCAATTAGAAAGATATGATTGAAAAATTTTTATGAAAAAGATTTGATTTTGAAAAGAGGAAAGAGAAAAACACAAAAAGACACCAAACTTAAAATTTTTAGAAAATCAAACACACAGTTTTCGAAAATTTTTAAGGGAAAACACAAAGAGAACACCAAACTTAGAATTTTTATAAATCAAAAAGGGACTAAGAACATGCAAGAATCGAAAATTAAAAGAAAAACAAAAGCATGCAATTGACACAAAACTTAGAATATGAAACTAGACTCAACTAAAAGACTCTAAACCAACAAAAATAAAACAGTCCTAATCTAAGCAACAAGATAAGCCGTCAGTTGTCCAAACTCAACAATCCCCGGCAACGGCGCCAAAAACTTGGTGCACGAAATTGCAATCACACTTTTGCAACCCCGCACAACTAACCAGCAAGTGCACTGGGTCGTCCAAGTAATACCTTGCGTGAGCAAAGGTCGATCCCACGGAGATTGTCGGCTTGAAGCAAGCTATGGTTATCTTGTAAATCTTAGTCAGGATATCAGAAATTATCAGGATTGATTGTGAAAAGCAAAAGAACATGAAATGATTACTTGTTTTGCAGTAATGGAGAATAGGTTGAGGTTTGGAGATGCTCCATCTTCTGAATCTCTGCTTTCCTACTGTCTTCTTCTTCAAACACGCAAGTCTCCTTCCATGGCAAGCTGTATGTAGGGTTTCACCGTTGTCAATGGCTACCTCCCATCCTCTCAGTGAAAACGATTGCATATGCTCTGTCACAGCACGCGGAATTCATCTGTCGGTTCTCGGTCAGGCCGGAATAGAATCCAGTGATTCTTTTGCGTCTGTCACTAACGCCCCGCCTGCTAGGAGTTTGAAGCTCGTCACAGTCACTCAATCATTGAATCCTACTCAGAATACCACAGACAAGGTTTAGACCTTCCGGATTCTCTTGAATGCCGCCATCAGTTCTAGCTTATACCACGAAGATTCCGATTAAAGAATCCAAGAGATAACTACTTAATCTAAGGTAGAACGGAGGTGGTTGTCAGGCACACGTTCATAGTTGAGAATGATGATGATTGTCACGGATCATCACATTCATCCGGGTTGAGAACAAGTGTTATCTTAGAATGGAAGCAAGCATGATTGAATGAGAAACAGTAGTAATTGCATTAATCCATCAAGACACAGCAGAGCTCCTCACCCCCAACCATGGGGTTTAGAGACTCATGCCGTGGAAAGTACACAAAGAAAGGTCTAAAGTGTCATGAGGTACAGATACAATGTCAAATGATCCTTTTAATAGTAAACTAGTAGCCTAGGGTATACAGAGATGAGTAAATGACTTAAAAATCCACTTCCGGGCCCACTTGGTGTGTGCTTGGGTTGAGCAATGAAGCATTTTCGTGTAGAGACCTTTTCTGGAGTTAAACGCCAGCTTTCATGCCAGTTTGGGCGTTTAACTCCAAGTTTCATGCCAGTTCCAGCGTTAAACGCTGGAATTTCTGAGGCTGATTTGCCACGCCGGTTTGGGCCATCAAATCTTGGGCAAAGTATGGACTATCATATATTGCTGGAAAGCCCAGGATGTCTACTTTCCAACGCCGTTGAGAGCGCGCCAATTGGGCTTCTGTAGCTCCAGAGAATCCACTTCGAGTGCAGGGAGGTCAGAATCCAACAGCATCTGCAGTCCTTTTTGGTCTCGGAATCAGATTTTTGCTCAGGACCCTCAATTTCAGCCAGAAAATACCTGAAATCACAGAAAAACACACAAACTCATAGTAAAGTCCAGAAAAGTGAATTTTAGCTAAAAACTAATAAAAATATACTAAAAACTAACTAGATTATACTAAAAACACACTAACAACAATGCCAAAAAGCGTATAAATTATCCGCTCATCACTTACCTCAAAAGTGACAAGATCCTGGCAAATTTTCAATACCCTGTACCATAGGCACCATGACCTTTGAAAGGGCTCTTTGTGACCTGGGGTCAGGCATAAATCTTATGCCACTCTCTATAATGGAGAAGCTGGGAATAATTGAGGTATAGCCTACCATATTCTCATTACAAATGGCAGACAAGTCAGTAAGACAAGCTTATGGATTAGTAGAGGACGTGTTAGTAAAGGTTGAAGGCCTTTACATCCCTGCTGATTTCATAATCTTAGACACTAGGAAGGAGGAGGATGAATGCGTCAACCTTGGAAGACTTTTCCTAGCCACAACGGGAGCTGTGATAGATGTTAACAGAGGAGAATTAGTCCTTCAATTGAATGGGTACTACCTTCACCCAAGGGTGTTCTTCTGTATACATGGAGAGGAAGCATGAAAAGCTTCTCTCAGTACAGAGTCAAATAGAACCCCACAATCAAACTCTAAGTTTGGTGTTGGGAGGCCACAACCAAACTCCAAGTTTGGTGTTGAATCCCCACATCCAAACTCTAAGTTTGGTATTGGGAGTCTACAATATTGACCTGATCACCTGTGAGGCTCCATGAGAGCCCACTGTCAAGCTATTGACATTAAAGAAATGCTTATTGGGAGGCAACCTAATTTTTATTTATCTAATTTTATTTTTATTTTATTGTTCTTTTATGTTTTATTAGGTTCATGATCATGTGGAGTCACAAAATAAATACTAATATTAAAAACAGAATCAAAAACAGCAGAAGAAAAAGCACACCCTGGAGGAAGGGCTTACGGGCATTTAAACGCCAGTAAGGAGCATCTGGCTGGTGTTCAACGCCAGAACAGAGCATGGATCTGGCGTTGAACGCCAGAAACAAGCAGCATCCTGGCGTTCAGACGCCAGGAATACACCTTGAGGAGAACTGGCGCTGAATGCCAGAAACAAGCATGGAATTGGCGTTCAACGCGAGAAACATGCTGCAAATGGGCGTTGAACGCCCAAACCAAGCGTGAAGCTAGCGTTCAATGCCAGAAAAAAGCATCAAGCTGGTGTTGAATGCTAGGATTACATGTAGAGGGCATTTTACATGCCTCATTGGTGCAGGGATGTAAATCCTTGACACCTCAGGATCTGTGTACCCCACAGGATCATCTCAGAATTTGTGGACCCCACAAGATCCCCATCTACCTCAACTCACCCTCTCTCCCTTTTTCACACAATCCAATATACACTCTTCCCCAAAAACCCTTCACCAATCACCTCAATCTCTCTTCCCCATCACCTCTTCACCATTCACGTCCATCCACTCTTCCCTATAAACCCAACTGTTCTGGGGGTTACCTGAAACTGTAGGTCAATCTCGGACGAGATCTTCTGTGCTGGTCGGAGCCGACGTGTCCGGTAGGTGTATAGCTGCCGGAGCTGGTGTGTCTGACTTACTGGACTCGGTGATGGTGCTGATCCTTCGTCCCCGGAGGGTGGGGGTACCTGCAAGGGACTCCGATGCTTAAGTTAGCAAGAGTATTAAGCAGGTATTGAGTAGAATCAGAGTATGAGTTATACCTGGGTGCTCCAGTGTATTTATAATGGTGAGATGTGACTTTCTGTGGATAAGATAAGTTAGTTATCTTATCTTATCTTTATCTTGAAGTGAGGTCATCTTATCTTCAAGGGAACCGCCCTTCTCCTTGTAGGCTTGGGCTGCTCTTGGATTTGGGACGTGTTCCTCTATTTGGGCCCTTTGTTTGGGCTTTCCTGTGACTTGGCCGAGCTCTTTCAGAAGAGGCCGGGTTATCCTGACCTAAAGAGGTCGGTCGCATTGTTTGTCCAACATCCCGGGTCGGACAGCTCGACCCAGGGTATGAACAGTGCCCCTGCTTGAGCTCGAACTTCCTTGAGGTCGAGTCTTTGACTTCAGTCCTTCTTTGGTGAAGCCGAACTCAAGCATTTTGTCGATTCCTTTGTAGCAGCTTTTGAATGTAGAACGTTTTCCTCTAAAAGCGCACGTTTTTATATCAGCGCTTTTTTTTGGAACGCGAGAGGGTTATAATATCTGCATTTAATTGGCATTAATTGCCCCGTTTTCTCTTGGTCTTTTATTTTGAATTTCTCACTCAAAAAATGGTTTCTCTTCTTCACTCTTTCTTCGTAACTTCTCCCTTTACTCTCTCATTTTCTGTTTCTTTCGTAGTTTTTCCCACCAGTTCTATCACTGCTCTCTGTGGAAGAAGGTGATCTCCAGCTTTTCTCCTTCACAGCTTTCCGCTTTCGAGGTTTTCTTCTGCTTTCTCCAGGTTCAATTTTTCTTTCTTCTGTTCCTTATATGTGGAAAGTTTGCATTTTGCTCAGAGGAAGTTTTTTTGGGTCTTTCTGCTTTTACCATGCCTGATTGTTGCGTGCTCTGGAATTTCTTCGTTTTTTGGGTGCGAATCTTTTTCTTGTTGCTTGAATCTTTTTCTTTGAGGATTTTTGCATGTTGTCGCCATTTCTGCTTGTGCCTTTGGTGATGGTTTTTTGTTTGATTCCAAAAAAAAAAGGTTTGCTCTTTGCTGTTTGGCATTTTCGGTGTTTTGATAATGCCTTTTGCTGATAAACTGTAGAAATAATGCTTTTTACTGATAAACTATAGAAAGGTGGTGATTTTGTGTTTTTACTTCCTTTAAGACTTTATTTTCTTTTTGATGAGTGCCAGGACGTAAGCTGTAGAAATAGCTTGAAAACCTTGCTTTGTTATTGCCTCCAAGGGATGCCCCAGGACTTTTTAGCTTGAGTCTTGGGGTTTTCTTTTTCTGTTTATCCGCCCGTCTAGATGTTTTGCCCCTCGTCTGAGATGTTTTTAAGTAATCCGTTCTTCTTTTCTTTTTGTAGGATTTAGTTGGCCTTATGTCTTCCCAAAATAACGTTGTAGAGATGCCTTCCCATGTTCCTGAGGGTATGGCCGATTGGGTGGACTTGATGGTTCTTATGTGTGTCTTTCTGGTTGATTCTGATTTTTGCACACAGCTTAGGCAGTTTCACAGTGTCTGTAGTAATCCTGGCGATGAGAAGAACTATGAGCTTGTCCCTCCCTCTTCTGACGAGAGAGTTTGCTTTTCTACTCGGGTTGTTGATGATTGCCCTTTTTTCTATGTTTATGACTTTTCTTTGGTCAGCTGGGTATCACCCTTCCTTTTACTAAATTTGAAACCGACCTGTTATGGTCCTGTAATGTCGCCCCCTCTCAACTTCACCCTAATTCCTGGGGTTTCATAAAAATCTTTCAATTGTTGTGCAATGGCTTTGGTATCCCTGCCTCGCAATCTCTCTTTTTCTATCTGTTTATCTTGACTAAGCCTGGAGTGGTAAAAAAGAAGGTAGCTTGGGTCTCCTTTCGATCTTCCCAGGGAAAGAAGGTTTTTTCCATGTTTGATGAGTCATTCCGTGATTTTAAAAACTACTTTTTCAAGGTTCGAGCTGTTGAAGGAGCTCAGCCTTTCTTTCTGGATGAAAATGACGAGCCTGCTTTTCCCTTGGAATGGCAAAAAGATGTGAGGATGTCCCGATATACGTGGGAAATATTGGTTGAGATTGAGCGAGCTTTTGTGACTATCTTGGAAGAACACTTGGGTCAACCACCCTATCTCGACCCAAAGAAATTTCTAACCAATCCCTCTCTTCTTCAAACTGAGCTGGGTATTTTGTGTTTCCTTTTTTATCTATTCTATGTTATTCGTAACTATTTTTTTCTAACTTGTAGCTTAATTTCTGTTTTATTTGCAGAAGCGATGAAGAATAATGAATCCATGAAAGCTTTTAAAAGAGCACAGAGGGCGACTGCTGCCAAAAACATCTCGGCCAAGGCGGCTGGGGAAGGATCCTCTCAAGTGCACGTGAAGCCGTTTGTGCCGGGTTCCCTTGGGGTGAAGAAGGTGATCCCTACTCCCCGAGTTCGTCTGGTGGATCCTCACCCTACTTCTGCTGCTCCTTATGTTGTTCCTCCCAATAAAAAACAAAAAACAGCTGAGCCTTTCGACCTCAATGCTCCCGACTTTAATGCCATTGAATTTGTGGATCAGCAAATCGGTCCCTATGGTACCCTCTCCATGGACGATGTGTCCATCCTCCATCATTTGGAATTTATGGCCTGAAATCACGTACAGATAGCATATATGGCAGCTGCTATATACCGGACTGCTCAGAATCTTCCCCTCCATGCTACCAAAGCATTTATGGAGGAGGCAAAGCAGGAGTTTGACCAGAAGAAGGGGCTGAAGAGGAACTTGAATTAAAGGTGACCAAGTTGGAGAAGGATCTAGAGAATGAGAAAGCTAGTTCCCTTTTACTGGCAGCTTCTTTGAGGTTGGCCGAGGACACAGCTCCGATGCATAAGGAGAGTTACGTTACGACTTATCGGGAGGTGATGCGTCTGAGGGGGGAGTTGGACAATGCCCGGGAAGATTATTCTGAGCTCCAAGGTCATCTTGTTGGCAGCGTGACTGTTGCTTATGAGAACTTGAAAGAGCAAGTTCGGGTCATTGCTCCCGAGGCCGATCTCGCCCTTTTCAGCCTGGACAACGTTGTCAGGGATAGCAGGATTGTCCCTGATAACGAGGTTGATGATGATGCTGATCCTCCCCCTGTTTCTTCGGCCAAAGTGTCGACCTCTTCTATTCCTCCGGTTGCACCTGATTCGGATTGCCAGGTTCTGAACCGGGAGAATGGAACTATAGATGCTGTGCCTATTCAAACTCGCCCTCCTTCTCCTTATCCTGAGGCTGCCAAGAAGGCTCCTGATGCTTGCTGATCTCTTTCTGGACATTTATGTAGCTGGCCCGGCTTGTGGGCTTTTTAAAACTTTGTTTATTTTGCTGACGGTCTCTAGTTGCTTGTTTTAGCAACTTTTATTTTGAAAAACAAAAGTAGCTCACTATCTTTAGTATGTGTTGATGGCCGCCGAGGCTTTTTTAACTTTTGTAGATTATGTCAAGGTTTTTGACTTTGTTTTCTCTTCTCCTTTGAGTTTGTGTCTAAGTGGGTCCGACTTGTTTCTCAGTTTTCTTGCCTTTGTACGCATTTTTGACGCTCCGTAACCGATTCTTTTACGTTGGTCCCTTCTAAGTTATTTCTGTAATCCCCTTTCTTGGGCCTTTGTCAGGTCTCTCTCAGGGATTACTTTTTATAACTTTGTTTTCGTAGAAAACTGACTTCATTAAGTTGATCTCTTCTTAAGTTATTTTTGTAATCCTCTTTCTTGGACCTTTGTCAGGTCTCTTTTAGGGATTAGTTTTGTAACTTTGTTTTCATAGGAAACCGACTTCATTAGGTCGATCTCTTCTTAAGTTATTTTTGTAATCCTCTTTCTTGGACCTTTGTCAGGTCTCTTTCAAGGATTACTTTTATAACTTTGTTTTCGTAGGAAACAGACTTCATTAGGTCGATCTCTTCTTAAGTTATTTTTGTAATCCTCTTTCTTGAACCTTTGTCAGGTCTCTTTCAGGGATTACTTTTATAACTTTGTTTTCATAGGAAACCAACTTCATTAGGTCGATCTCTTCTTAAGTTATTTTTGTAATCCTCTTTCTTGGACCTTTGTCAGGTCTCTTTCAGGGATCACTTTTATAACTTTGTTTTGTAGGAAACCGACTTTGTTAGGTCGATCTCTTCTTAAGTTATAGTAATCCTCTTTAATAGGGTTGGCCAGACCTCTTTCCAGGGTTTACTTATATCTTGGGTTGACTTGGTCCGACTTCTGATCATCGGCCATTCTTTAAGTTATTATTTTAGCTATCCGTAAGGCCTCGTCAGGCTCTTTTTTGGATTGCTTTTGATAACTTCTTACATTATTCTGTGTTTAAATTTGCCGATTTGTAGAAAGTGGTTGGCATCTTTAGATCATCTTTTGGGTGAATCGCGTTTTCACCTTTATCGGACGGTTATCTTTATCGTGATCGTGCAGTAAAATTGTTTTTCACTTTCTGCCGATCTGTTGCTTTATAATCGGACGATGAATACTTCAGATTAATGTGTTTTGAAATCTTGTAGAATATCTAAATAAATTTCATTCAAAGAAAAGTGCAAAATATATACATGTGGGAATTTTTTCATCCTTTTAAGTCAGATAGTGTCTAGGTCTCAACCTGGTGCCTCATTAAAAAACCTTTTCAGGAAAAAGAGTGCATCCAATAATGAAATCCTTTACCTTTTCTAACTGTAGTACCTTCTTAGGTTGCAGGCGTGCCATGATCTGGGAAGCTCTCATCCATCGAGTTCGGACAGTCTGTAGTAGCCCTTCCCAAGTACTTCTATAACTCGGTAGGGTCCTTTCCAGTTTGCTGCCAGCTTTCCTTCTCCTGGTCGAGTTGTTCCAATATCATTTCGGATTAAGATAAGATCGTTCTCTGTAAAACTTCTCGGTACTACCCTTTGATTGTATCTGGAAGCCATTCGGTGCTTTAGAGCTTCCTCCCAAATCCGAGCTCTTTCTTGGATTTCAGGTAGTAGGTCGAGCTCTTCCCTCTGAAGTTGGGAGTTTGCTCCCTCATTGTAATGAACTACTCTAGGTGATCTTTCCTCAATCTCTACTGGGATCATTGCCTCTATTCCGTATGCTAATCGGAAGGGGGATTCATTTGTGGTGGAATGTGGCGTCGTTCGATATGCCCATAGGACCTATGGAAGCTCTTCTGCCCAGGCTCCCTTTGCATCTTGTAATCTCCATTTTAACCCGGCCAATATGACTTTGTTGGCAACTTCGGCCTGTCCATTGGCCTGTGGATGTTCGACGGAGGTGTACTGGTGCTTTATATTCAAGTCGGCTACTAGTTTACTGAAGCCTGCATCTTTGAATTGAGTGCCATTATCTGTGATTATTGAATATGGAACTCCGAACCTTGTAACAATGTTCCTATATAGGAATTTCCGGCTTCTTTGGGCGGTGGCGTTAGCTAGGGGTTTGGTGCATGAAATTGCAATCACACTTTTGCAATTCCGCACAACTAACCAGCAAGTGCACTGGGTCGTCCAAGTAATACCTTACGTGAGTAAGGGTCGATCCCACGGAGATTGTTGGCTTGAAGCAAGCTATGGTTATCTTGTAACTCTTATTCAGGATATCAATAATTCTCAGGTTTAATTGTGAAAAGTAAAAGAACATGAAATAAATACTTGTGTTTTGCAGTAATGGGGAACAGGTTGAGGTTTTAGAGATGCTCTATCTTCTGAATCTCTGCTTTTCTACTGTCTTCTTCTTCATGCACGCAAGGCTCCTTCCATGGCAAGCTGTATGTAGGGTTTCACCGTTGTCAATGGCTACCTCCCATCCTCTCAGTGAAAATGTTCAATGCGCTCTGTCACACCACGGCTAATCATCTGTCGGTTGTCAATCAAGTTGGAATAGAATCCAGTAATTCTTTTGCGTCTGTCACTAACGCCCAACCCTCAGGAGTTTGAAGCTCGTCACAGTCATTTAATCCTTGAATCCTACTCAGAATACCACAGACAAGGTTTAGACCTTCCGAATTCTCTTGAATGCCGCCATCAATTCTAGCTTATACCACGAGGATTCTGATTAAGGAATCCAAGAGATATTCACTCAATCTAAAGTAGAACGGAGGTGGTTGTTAGGCACACGTTCATAGGTGAAAATGATGATGAATGTCATGGATCATCACATTTATCAAGTTGAGGAACAAGCGATATCTTAGAATAGAAGCAAGCGTGATTGAATGAAAAACAGTAGTAATTGCATTAATCCATCAAGACACAGCAGAGCTCCTCACCACCAACCATGGGGTTTAGAGACTCATGCCATAGAAGATACAATAAGAAACGTGTAATGTGTCATGAGGTAAAGATACAATGTCAAAATATCCTATTTATAGTGAACAAGTAACCTAGGATATACAGAAATGAGTAAATGACGTAAAAATCCACTTCTGGGGTCCACTTGGTGTGTGCTTGGGTTGAGCATTGAAGCTCTCATGCGTAGAGGCTTTTCCTGGAGTTAAACGCCAGCTTTTGTGCCAGTTTGGGCGTTTAACTCCAATTTTTGTGCCAGTTCGGGAATTCTGAAGCTGATTTGCAATGCCAGTTTGGGCCATAAAATCTCGAGCAAAGTATGGACTATTATGATTTGTTGGAAAGCCCAGGATGTCTACTTTCCAACACAATTGAGAGCCCGCTAATTGGGCTTCTGTAGCTCCAGAAAATTCACTTCGAGTGCAGGGAGGTCAGAATCCAACAGCATCTGCAGTCCTTTTTCAGCCTCTGAATCAGATTTTTTCTCAGGTCCCTCAATTTCAGCCAGAAATTACCTGAAATCACAGAAAAACACAAAAGCTCATAGTTGATGACAAGTCATCATATACCCATTTTTCAAGCTAATTTCACTTGTTTTGTTAGCATTTATGCACTTTCTTGCATCCTAAGTAAGTGATTTGGAGTGAAAATGCATAACTTCTCTAAATCAAGCAACCACCATGAAATTAATGATAATCCATGAGGTTTAAGCTAATTTTAATTGAATTTTAATTGATTTATAAGCCTCTTGAATTTAGTGATACTTGGAGTGGTTGTTTTGGTTTATTATAGGTGAAGAAAAGAAAAGAAAAGGAAAAGCGTGGCCTAAGAAGTGTAGCCCAAAGAAAGGAAAGCGTGGTCAAGGCAAGAGGAAGTGTGTCGCATGCAAGGGGGAGGCAAACATTGCCCTCCACAAGGGCACACTGCCCTCTAGGAAGGCAACATAAGGAAACCAAACAAGGAAGGCAACTCTGCCCTGCCCACTACAAGGGAAGAGCACAAAAGTGTGCCTTGGAACCAAGAAGAAGAGAACCTTGCCCTGCCCTCCACAAGGGTAGTATCGGGCTCACCAAGGAAGAAAATCAAAGGAAAAATGTCACCCATGCATGCCACAAGACTCGAACACGGACCAAGGAAGAAGCAAAGAACTAAGGTTGAGTGCCGTGCCAAGAAACCAAGGAAATTAATTGAACGTGTGTCCCAGCTGTGTTTCGAACACGGGACAGCAAAGTGGCAACACTGCCCTGCCCTCCGTGAGGGCAGGGCAGCATTTTGATGATGCATGGAGCTGGCGCACCAAAACTCAAATCTGGCGCACCAAGGCTCATTCCTGGCAGCACCAGCACGCACCAAGCTCGACCCTGGCAGCACCAAAATTTCCTGCCCTGCCCTCCGCGAGGGCAGGGCAGCATCCTATGCACCAAAGCAATTTCTGGCGCACCAATTTTTGATTCTGGCGCACCAATTCTTGATTCTGGCAGCACCAAGGCAATTTCTGGCGCACCAACATTTCCTGCCCTGCCCTTGGCGCGGGCAGGGCAGCGTTTGACGCACCAAGGCCGCACCAGACTGCACCACGCCCGCACCAGTAACGCACCAAACATCAATTTTCTGCCCTGCCCTCCACAGGGGCAGGGCAGCCTCCTGGGAGCAACTTTTCATGGGCCGAAAATCCAAATTAAAACCCCATTTTAATTCATTTCTTCACCAAATCAAAAGCCCATCCAAATCCCAAAATCCAAGAATAGAAAGTGTATAAATAGAAGCTAGTTGGATGTAATTAGGACCTTTTGACTTACCTTTGGCTTAGCTTTTAAATTTTATACTTTCTTTGAGCTTTGAATTTTTTGTGACTTTCCTTGAGAGACTGAACCGAGATTTCAGAGAATTGGGGAGGAGAATTGATCTCTCTTCTTCCTTGTTCTTGCTTGGGTCTTTTTAATTTCTTTGTTTTAATTCTTGGGTGTTGGGAATTGAGGAAATTCTGTCTCAATCCTCACTCAAGAACTCTTTATTTTCTTTTCTGCATAATTGAATCAATTTACATTCTCTTCTACTGCTTCTTCTTTAATTTTCTGTCAATTGCTTTGATAACTCGGATCTGGGAAGGAAATTGGGTTTTAGGCTCTGCTACCTAAGCTCTTGAGTCCTGAGATCACAATTTACTTGGGTTCTTCTGTGAACCTTGCTGCATTTTACTTAAATTTTCTATTTAAGCTTTCATTGCTGCCAATTCAATTCCTGCTATATTAACTTTGTGCAATTTACTTTCTCTTTGTTTAGATTCTGTAATCCCAGTCCTTAATTCCCTTTTACATTCAAGCAATTTATATTTCTTGCCATTTAAGCTACTGCAATTTACATTTCTTGCACTTTAAGTTTCAGTCATTTAATTTCTTGTTCTTTAAGATTCAGTCTATTTTACTTTCCTGTCCTTTAATTTACTGCAATTTCCCTTCTCCCTTTACATTTCAAGCAATTTAGCTTCTGTTAAATACAACCCACTCAACCAAAACTTGATTCGCTTGACTAAATCAACCACTAAACTAAAATTGCTCAATCCTTCAATCCCTGTGGGATCGACCTCACTCATGTGAGTTATTATTACTTGATGCGACCCGGTACACTTGCCGGTGAGTTTTGTGTTGGATCGTTTTCCACACATCAAGTTTTTGGCGCCATTGTCGGGGATTGAAATAGATTGACAATGATTAAGTGAAGTGGAGGTCTAGATTAAGCACTTTTTCTTTTCTGTTATTCTAATTCCTACTAACACACTAACTGTTTGAATTTTTGCTTAAACTAACTAAAACTTCATTCTAGCTATAGATTGAAGTTTCATTGGCTTTCTGAGTTTGTGTGTTTATTGTTGTGTGTTTGTATGTCAGGTATAGGAAGATCTTCCCCTATCATCTCTGAAATTGATCAAAGAACTCTTCGAAGAATAAGAAGAGCTGAAAGAGGGAAGAACGTTATTGGAGAAGAAGAATCTGAGGAGGAATTCCAAGAAATGGAAGGAGATCTCAATCAACCAGGATAAGGAGCCAACAATAATCAACAACAACGAAGAGTCTTGGCTTCATACACATTTGCAAATGCTAGACACTGTGGAAGTAGCATTCTTCCTCCTAATGTCAATGCAAACAATTTTGAACTAAAGCCACAACTCATCACTCTGGTTCAAAACAATTGCTCTTTTGGAGGAGGGCCTTTGGAGGATCCAAATCAACATTTGTCTACCTTCTTGAGAATCTGTGACACGGTGAAAACCAATGGTGTACCTCCTGATAGTTACAAGTTGCTGCTCTTCCCATTCTCTCTCAGAGATAAAGCCACTCAATGGCTAGAGACCTTTCCAAAAGAAAGCATCAACACTTGGGATGACTTGGTGAGCAAGTTTCTTGCTAAATTTTATCCCCCTCAAAGAATCCTAAGGTTGAAGACTGAGGTTCAAACGTTCACTCAATTAGAGGCCAAGAACTTATATGAAGCATGGGAAAGATATAAGGCTCTATTGAGGAAATGTCCACCAGAGATGTTCACTGAGTGGGACAAGTTGCAGAACTTCTATGAAGGACTCACTCTTAAAGCTCAAGAAGCTCTTGATCACTCTGCCGGAGGCTCATTACAACTCATGAAGACCACAGAGGAAGCTCAAAACCTCATTGATGTGGTGGCCAACAACCAATATTTCTTTGCTCATCAAAGACAACGCCAACCATCACAAAGAAGAGGAGTAATGGAGTTGGAAGGAGTGGATTCAATTTTAGCTCAAAATAAGATGATACAGCAGCAGATTCAACAACAGTTTGAGCAAATGGCCAAAAGAATTGATGGTTTGCAAGTGGCAGCAGTGAGCACCACAAGCCAACCACCAACCACTTGGGTGCAAAATGAAGAAACTCAAGAGGAGCAACAGCAAGAGCAAGTCCAATACATGCACAACCAAAATCCTGAACAAATGAAGTCTATGGGGATACTTACAATCCATCTTGGAAGAACCATCCCAACCTCAGATGGGGAGACAACCATAATCAAAACCAACAATCATGGCAAAGAAACTCAAATCAGAACAATTGGAAAAACACAAACCACAACTCCCAGCCAAACACTAACCAAAACTCATACAGAAAACCACAAAATAACTACCGCAACTCTAACCATTATCCACCTAACAACCACCCAACAAATCAAAACACCTATCATCATCCATCAACACCCCAAAACCAACCAAGTTCACAAGAATCCCAGAGGATCACCAATCTAGAGCTGCTCATGGAGAAACTGATGAAGAACCAAGAATTGACAACAAAGAACCAAGAAGCCTCCATGAAGAACCTAGAGAGGCAGATTGGATAAATCTCCAAACAGATTTCTGTTGAGAAGCCATCAAGTTCACTACCTAGTGACACCATTCCCAACCCAAAGGAAGAATACAAGGTCGTGCAACTAAGAAGTGGAAAAGTGTTAACAGATGGCAACCAAGGAGCAACCAAGCATGATGACACTGAGCCAACAAAGAATGATGAAGCCATCAACAAGGACATAATGACCAAGAATGTCCCAGGAGAACTCACAGAAGAGAACAACAAACCACAGAATCTGAAGAAAGGAAAGCAAATCATGGAAGAACCAACCCCAAGACAACATCAAGTGGAGAAGAGCTCAACACCACCACTGCCTTACCCACAGAGATTTCACAAAGAAACAAAGGATCAGCACTTCCACAAATTTCTTGAGACTTTCAAGAAGTTGGAAATCAACATACCTTTGGCAGAGGCTTTGGAGCAAATTCCTCTGTATGACAAGTTTCTAAAGGAGCTCATCAACAAGAAAAGAGATTGGAATGAAAAGGAAACGGTGATGCTTAGTGAGGAATGTAGCGCTGTGCTTCAAAAAGGAATCCCACCAAAACTTAAAGATCCAGGGAGCTTTGTAGTGTCATGCACTATAGGCAAACTATCCTTGGATAAAGCTCTTTGTGATCTTGGAGCTAGTATCAACTTGATGCCCTTGTCCATGATGAAGAAGCTTGCCATAGAAGAACTCAAACCCACCAGGATGTCACTAGTCATGGCAGACAGATCAATTAAAACACCGAATGAAATTGTGGAAAATTTGCTAGTAAAGGTTGGAGAGTTTATCTTCCCTGCGGACTTTGTAATCCTAGATACCGACGAGGAAGGCAACAATTCAATCATCTTGGGAAGACCATTTCTAGCAACTGCAAGAGCCATTATAGATGTGGAAAAAGGAGAAATGATTTTCAGAGTACACAATGAGCAAATGATCATAAATGTTTTTAAGTCAATGCAACACCCTCCAGAACAGGAAGATCATTTGAGGGTGGATATGATAGAGAGCCTGGTGGAAGAAATATTAGACATTGATCAGCATGAGCAAGAAAAAGACAATCAAGAAATAATAGAGGAACATGTAGCTGAGGCTTCCCTAGACAAAGAGGTGGAACCAAGCAAGAAAGAAGAGGTGCAAAAGCAAGAACTGAAGCCATTACCTTCTCATCTCAAATATGCATTTCTTGGCACATCAGAGAGCCTCCCGGTGATCATTAATTCATCCTTGACAAAGAAAGAAGAAGGAGAGCTTCTTGATGTTCTCAGAGCTCACAAGGATGCCTTAGGATGGACCATTGATGACCTGAAAGGCATCAGCCCTACAGTATGCATGCATAAGATTCTTTTGGAGGACAATTCCAAAGCAGTAATTCAACCTCAGAGAAGACTAAATCCTGCAATGAAGGAAGTTGTCCAGAAGGAAGTAATGAAATTATGGAATGCAGGAATCATATATCTTATTTCCGATAGCTCATGGATAAGCCCAGTCCAAGTGGTACCAAAGAAAGGTGGGATGACAGTCATTATTAATGAGAGGAGTGAACTCATTCCCACCAGAACTGTGACAGGGTGGAGGATGTGTATTGACTATAGAAGGTTGAATGATGCCACACGCAAGGATCACTTTCCACTTCCTTTCATTGATCAAATGCTTGAAAGGTTGGCAGGCCATGCTTATTATTGCTTCTTGGATGGCTATTCTGGGTATAATCAGATAGTGGTGGATCCAAAAGACCAAGAAAAGACTTCATTCACATGCCCAGTTGGAGTTTTTGCCTATAGAAGAATGCCATTCGGGTTATGCAATGCCCCAGCCACTTTTCAAAGGTGTATGCTCTCCATTTTCTCAGATATGGTTGAAAAATTTCTAGAGGTTTTCATGGATGACTTCTCTGTTTTTGGTGATAATTTCAATACTTGCTTAAACCATCTAACTCTTGTCTTGAAACGGTGCCAAGAAACTAATTTGGTTTTGAACTGGGAGAAGTGCCATTTCATGGTACCTGAGGGGATTGTTCTTGGTCATAAAGTTTCAAGAAGAGGAATAGAGGTTGACAAGGCAAAAGTGGAAATAATAGAAAAACTCCCTCCACCAACTAATGTGAAATCTGTTATAAGTTTCTTGGGGCATGCAGGATTTTATAGAAGGTTTATCAAAGATTTTTCTAAAATAGCCAAACCTTTGAGTAACCTTTTGATGATTGATCAACCTTTTGTTTTTGATAAAAATTGCCAGCATGCTTTTGAAACTCTAAAACACAAACTCACAACAGCACCAATTATCACACCCCCGGATTGGAACTTACCATTTGAACTCATGTGTGATGCAAGTGAAATTGCAATTGGTGCTGTACTTGGACAGAAGAAGGGAAACTTGCATCATGTCATATATTATGCAAGTAAAGTATTAAATGAAGCTCAAAAAAATTACACTACAACAGAGAAGGAATTGTTAGCTGTAGTCTATGCATTTGATAAGTTTAGATCGTACTTGATAGGATCTAAAATTGTGGTTTATACTGATCATGCTGCTCTCAAGTATTTGATGTCAAAGCAGGATGCTAAACCAAGACTTATCAGGTGGATTCTACTCTTACAAGAATTTGATATTGAGGTAAGGGACAGGAAAGGCACTGAAAATCTAGTTGCTGATCATTTGTCAAGGCTGCCACCAGAAACAATTCAAAAGGCCTCATTACCTGTGAATGAAAGCTTCCCGGATGAACATCTCATGCAAATCCAACAAACACCATGGTTCGCTGATATAGCAAACTACAAAGTAGGGAGAAAGATACCGCAAGAATTCACTAAGCAACAAGTGAGGAAACTAATCAATGAAGCAAAGAAGTTCTTGTGGGATGAACCCTATCTGTTCAGAAGGTGCTCTGATGGAATAATCAGGAGATGTATTCCTGAAGGTGAAATAAGAGATATATTATGGCATTGCCATGGCTCAGCTTATGGTGGACATTTTGGTCCAGAAAGAACAGCAGCAAAGATACTACAAAGTGGGGTCTATTGGCCAACCATCTTCAAAGATGCCAGGGAGTTTGTCCACCAATGTAATGAATGCCAAAGAGCAGGAGGACTAACAAGGAGGAATGAGATGCCACAGAACTTCATTTTGGAAGTAGAATTGTTTGATCTATAGGGCATTGATTTCATGGGACCCTTTCCCCCTTCTTATTCATTTAGATATATCTTGGTAGCAGTGGAGTATGTTTCAAAATGGGTGGAAGCCATAGCTACAACTACCTGTGATGCACAAATTGTCCTTCAATTCCTAAAGAAGCACATCTTTACTAGATATGGAGTACCCAAGGGTCTCATCAGTGATGGTGGTAGTCATTTTTGTAATAGACAAATGGAGAAACTTCTCCACAAATATGGAGTTATTCATAAGGTAGCCACACCATATCACCCTCAAACTAATGGGCAGGCAGAATTAGCAAACAGGGAACTGAAGAAGATCCTAGAAAAAACGGTTGGCAGCACAAGAAAGGATTGGGCTAGGAAGTTGGAAGATGCACTCTGGGCATACAGAACAGCTTTTAAAACTCCTATTGGGAAGTCCCCATTTCAACTGTTATATGGCAAATCTTGTCATCTCCCTGTAGAGCTTGAGCACAAAGCCTTTTGGGCCACTAAACTTCTAAATTTGGATTCTGAAGCAGCAGGAGAGAAAAGATTGTTGCAGCTGAATGAGCTAGATGAATTTAGGCTAGAAGCCTATGAAAATACCAAGATATACAAGGAGAAAGCTAAGAGATGGCATGACAGGAAGATTTTGAAGAAAGAATTCAAACCTGGACAACAAGTACTCCTGTATAACTCACGGCTCAAGATATTCCCTGGCAAGCTTAAGTCTAAGTGGACTGGTCCATACTTGGTGACTAAGGTTTTTCCTTATGGGAGTATTGAATTGCTAGATGAAGCAACAAATAGTCGGTTTACAGCAAATGGTCATAGAGCAAAACTGTATCTAGGGGGGCAATGGAACAAAGAAAAGGAGGTTCAGAACCTAAATCCCCCTTGAAGCAAAAATAGAAGATGTCAAGCTAGTGACAATAAAAGAGCGCTTGTTGGGAGGCAACCCAACCTGAGGTAGTTTCTATTCATAGTTTTTCCAATAAAAATGTTGAATAATTGGTATGCATTGCAAGGAGCTAAGTTTGGTGTTACACACCAAAACAATTTGAGGGAGAATGAAAACTTCTAAGTTTGGTGTTCCACCAAAATATCATTTAAAAACACATTCTCACCTCTTGCAGGATTCTAGCTCCAAGCAATCAAACATTATTCAACTGTTGAATTGTTTTCTAGCTTTAATTTCATTAACCCTTAGCAAGGATACATGGTTTCAAATATGGTTGACTTGTTGCATCTGAGGCAGTGGTAAACAATTAAGTTTGGTGTCCCTACACCAAAAATCAATCCTGGAACCATACTCAGTTTATGCATACTAACCATATAATTAAGGGCTTGAGAAGCAAGCAACGTTGAGGATTATGCAGGACATGAGTCAACAATTGAAGACATTATGCATCTTAACTCAAAGAGAACACAACAGAAGGAAAAATCAAAGGGCTGCAACTTCAAAGGTTGTATCTAAACTTGATCCTTGCTGCTGTGAAATGTTTTGAATCTGGAAACCATTGTATGTCTTGCTAAAGTGTTTATCTAGTTGCAAGTGAAATTGTTTGTTAAAAATGCTAAGTCTGCATAATGCTTGTTATCCACCACTTAGATTTAAAAATTGTTTTGTTTCCCATATGCTTAAATAAAAGAGTTTGGTTTGAATTGAAAAGTGAAATATCCACTGTTGCATAAGTATGAATGGAAGTTGGTGGTGGTATATGTGTTTGATTAAATGCATAACTCATGAAATAATTGTTGCATAATATCATTCTCATCCAATTGTGAGTTAGCTTGCTGTTACAAAGACTCTTATCAATAATGAAAAAGCCCTTGGTAACAAAAACAGAAAGAAAAAGGGAAAGAAAAAGCCAAAATGGCCAGAAAAACAAAGAATAAAGGTTGGACACCAATAGCTTGAACCTTAGGACATATGCCTGTGGTGTTCTTGTACTACGATCTGCTTGGATGAGTAAATTCTAAGGGGTATTTTAAAACCCGGTCACTTAGATCAACTGATTTGGGATGGCCAATTGAAAATCCACAATAAAGAGCAACTTAGATACAGAATATTTAGTTATCCAAAGAGATGCTGGGCATCAATGATCCTAGGAAGAATTAGTGAGCCAAGTGTCTGTGGTGGAGAGATGTTGAGTAAAAGAAAGAAACAAATAAAGCCAAAGGCTATTACTGCAACATTTGACACCAAACCTCCAAAAGAATAATAAGCTTATTAAGCATTGTAAGCCAAGAACAGTTAGCAAGGGAGGAATCAAAGAGTAAGTCTTATAACAGCAAGTTTAGCAAACCTTTGATGCAAAATGTATATCATGTAACAGCAACAATAATTGAGTTATCATTGTCTGCATAATGACCCCATAGATTAAGTTCTGCTATCTGCATAATAAGGATATGTATTCTTTTCTTATTCATTTCAATTTCTCTTAGTTTTGATGCTTGCTTGGGGACAAGCAAGATTTAAGTTTGGTGTTGTGATGACAAGTCATCATATACCCATTTTTCAAGCTAATTTCACTTGTTTTGTTAGCATTTATGCACTTTCTTGCATCCTAAGTAAGTGATTTGGAGTGAAAATGCATAACTTCTCTAAATCAAGCAACCACCATGAAATTAATGATAATCCATGAGGTTTAAGCTAATTTTAATTGAATTTTAATTGATTTATAAGCCTCTTGAATTTAGTGATACTTGGAGTGCTTGTTTTGGTTTATTATAGGTGAAGAAAAGAAAAGAAAAGGAAAAGCGTGGCCTAAGAAGTGTAGCCCAAGGAAAGGAAAGCGTGGTCAAGGCAAGAGGAAGTGTGTCGCATGCAAGGGGGAGGCAAACATTGCCCTCCACAAGGGCACACTGCCCTCTAGGAGGGCAACATAAGGAAACCAAACAAGGAAGGCAACTCTGCCCTGCCCACTACAAGGGCAGAGCACAAAAGTGTGCCTTGGAACCAAGAAGAAGAGAACCTTGCCCTGCCCTCCACAAGGGCAGTATCGGGCTCACCAAGGAAGAAAATCAAAGGAAAAATGTCACCCATGCATGCCACAAGACTCGAACACGGACCAAGGAAGAAGCAAAGAACTAAGGTTGAGTGCCGTGCCAAGAAACCAAGGAAATTAATTGAACGTGTGTCCCAGCCGTGTTTCGAACACGGGACAGCAAAGTGGGAACACTGCCCTGCCCTCCACGAGGGCAGGGCAGCATTTTGATGATGCATGGAGCTGGCGCACCAAAACTCAAATCTGGCGCACCAAGGCTCATTCTTGGCAGCACCAGCACGCACCAAGCTCGACCCTGGCAGCACCAAAATTTCCTGCCCTGCCCTCCGCGAGGGCAGGGCAGCATCCTATGCACCAAAGCAATTTCTGGCGCACCAATTTTTGATTCTGGCGCACTAATTCTTGATTCTGGCAGCACCAAGGCAATTTCTGGCGCACCAACATTTCCTGCCCTGCCCTTGTCGTGGGCAGGGCAGCGTTTGACGCACCAAGGCCGCACCAGACTGCACCACGCCCGCACCAGCAACGCACCAAACATCAATTTTCTGCCCTGCCCTCAGCCTCCTGGGAGCAACTTTTCATGGGCCGAAAATCCAAATTAAAACCCCATTTTAATTCATTTCTTCACCAAATCAAAAGCCCATCCAAATCCCAAAATCCAAGAATAGAAAGTGTATAAATAGAAGCTAGTTGGATGTAATTAGGACCTTTTGACTTACCTTTGGCTTAGCTTTTAAATTTTATACTTTCTTTGAGCTTTGAATTTTTTGTGACTTTCCTTGAGAGACTGAACCGAGATTTCAGAGAATTGGGGAGGAGAATTGATCTCTCTTCTTCCTTGTTCTTGCTTGGGTCTTTTTAATTTCTTTGTTTTAATTCTTGGGTGTTGGGAATTGAGGAAATTCTGTCTCAATCCTCACTCAAGAACTCTTTATTTTCTTTTCTGCATAATTGAATCAATTTACATTCTCTTCTACTGCTTCTTCTTTAATTTTCTGTCAATTGCTTTGATAACTCGGATCTGGGAAGGAAATTGGGTTTTAGGCTCTGCTACCTAAGCTCTTGAGTCCTGAGATCACAATTTACTTGGGTTCTTCTGTGAACCTTGCTGCATTTTACTTAAATTTTCTGTTTAAGCTTTCATTGCTGCCAATTCAATTCCTGCTATATTAACTTTGTGCAATTTACTTTCTCTTTGTTTAGATTTTGTAATCCCAGTCCTTAATTCCCTTTTACATTCAAGCAATTTATATTTCTTGCCATTTAAGCTACTGCAATTTACATTTCTTGCACTTTAAGTTTCAGTCATTTAATTTCTTGTTCTTTAAGATTCAGTCTATTTTACTTTCCTGTCCTTTAATTTACTGCAATTTCCCTTCTCCCTTTACATTTCAAGCAATTTAGCTTCTGTTAAATACAACCCACTCAACCAAAACCTGATTCGCTTGACTAAATCAACCACTAAACTAAAATTGCTCAATCCTTCAATCCCTGTGGGATCGACCTCACTCATGTGAGTTATTATTACTTGATGCGACCCGGTACACTTGCCGGTGAGTTTTGTGTTGGATCGTTTTCCACACATCAATAGTCAAGCCCAGAAAAGTGAATTTTAAATAAAAACTAATAAAAACATACTAAAAACTAACTAAAATGTACTAAAACATACTAAAAACAGTGCCAAAAGGCGTATAAATTATCCTCTCATCACAACACCAAACTTAAATTGTTGCTTGTCCCCAAGCAACTGAAAATCAAATAGGATAAAAAGAAGAGAATATACTATAGACTCCAAAATATCAATGAAACTTAGCTCCAATTAGATGAGCGGGACTAGTAGCTTTTTGCCTCTGAACAGTTTTGGCATCTCACTTTATCCTTTGAAGTTCAAAATGGTTGGCTTCTATAGGAACTCAGAATCCAGATAGTGTTATTTATTCTCATAGTTAAGTATGTTGATTCTTGAACATAGCTACTTTATGAGTCTTGGCCATGGCCCAAAGCACTCTATCTTCCAGTATTACCACTGGATATATACATGCCACAGACACATAACTGGGTGAACCTTTTCAGATTGTGACTCAGCTTTGCAAGAGTCCCCAATTAGAGGTGTCCAGGGTTCTTAAGCATACTCTTTTTGCTTTGGATCATGACTTTAACCGCTCAGTCTCAAGTTTTCACTTGACACCTTCACGCGACAAGCACATGGTTAAGGACAGCTTCGTTTAGCCGCTTAGGCCAGGATATTATTCTTGTAGGCCCTCCTATCTACTGATGCTCAAAGCCTTGGATCCTTTTTATTTTTACCCTTGCCTTTTGGTTTAAAGGGCTATTGGCTTTTTCTGCTTGTTTTTTCTCTTTTTTTTTAGTCAGTGCTATTTCTTGCTTCAAGAATCAATTTGATGATTTTCAGATCCTCAATAACATTTCTCCTTTTCGATCATTCTTTCAAGAGCCAACAATTTTAACATTCTTAAACAACAAATTCAAAAGACATATGCACTATTCAAGCATTCCTTCAGAAAACAAAAAGTATTGTCACCACATCAAACTAATTCAACTTGTTTCAAAGATGAATTCGAAATCATGTACTTCTTGTTCTTTTGTGATTAAAAACATTTTTCATCTAAGAAAGGTGATGGATTCTTAGAACATTTATAACTTTAAGGCATAGACACTAAGACACTAATGATCATGTAATAAAGACACAACCATAGATAAACATAAAGCATAAAAATTCGAAAAACAGAAAATAAAGAGCAAGGAAATTAAAGAACGGGTCCACCTTAGTGATGGCGGCTTGTTCTTCCTCTTGAAAATCTTATAGAGTGCTTTTGAGCTCCTCTATGTCTCTTCCTTGTCTTTGTTGCTCTTCCCTCATAGCTTTTTGATCTTTTCTAATCTCATGGTGGATGATGGAATGCTCTTGGTGTTCCATCCTTAGTTGTCCCATGTTAAAGCTTAATTATCCTAGGGAGGTGTTGATTTGCTCCCAATAGTTTAATGGAGGGAAGTGCATCCCTTGAGGCATCTCAGGGATTTGATGATGAGGAATTTCCTCACGCTCTTGTTTGCTCCATCCTTTTCTTAGTGATAAGCTTTTGAGATGAATCTTTCCATCTCCGAGACTCAGAGGTGGAAGCTTTTGCCTTCCCTTTCCTCTTTCTAGAGGTTTCTCTGGCCTTGAGTGTCATACATGGTTATGGAAAAACAAAAAGCAACGCTTTTACCACACCGAACTTAGAAGGTTTGCTCGTCCTCGAGCAAAAGAAGAGAAGATAGAGTAGAAGAAGAAGAAAATAGATGAGATGGAGAGGTGTGAGTGGTTCGGCCAAGGGGAGTTTTAGGTGGTTATAATGTGGGAAAAGGAAGGAGTGATGGTTTGAATTTGCATGGGTGGGTGTAGGTGGGTTGTATGATGGTTTTGGAGGATTAATGGAGGTGATTGGTGGAGGTTATTTTGGGGAAGAGTGTTATGGAAGGGTGTAAAGAGGAGAGAAGAAGAGGTGAGGTAGGTGGGATCCTGTGGGGTCCACAGATCATGAGGTGTCAAGGATTTCTCATCCCTGCACCATGTGGCGTGCAAAACGCCCCTTGTCTGCCAATCCTGGCGTTAAACGCCAGGTTGCTGCCCATTTCTGGCGTTTAACGCCAGCTTCTTGCCCTTTTCTGGTGTTAAACGCACAGAATGGTGCCAGACTGGGCGTTTAACGCCCATTCTGCTACCCTCACTGGCGTTTAAACGCCAGCAAGTTTTTCGTCCAGGGTGTGCTATTTTTCATTATGTTTTTCATTCTGTTCCTGCTTTTTCAATTGTTTTAGTGACTTCACATGATCATCAACCTAAAGAAAACATAAAATAACAATGGAAAATAAATAGATATAATAAAATTGGGTTGCCTCCCAATAAACGCTTATTTAATGTCAATAGCTTGATAGTGTGCTCTCTTGGAGCCTCACAGATAATCAGAGCAGGGTTGGGGCCTTTCAACACCAAACTTAGAGTTTGGTTGTGGCCTCTTAACACCAAACTTAGAGTTTGGTTGTGGCCTCCCAACACCAAACCTAGAGTTTGAATGTGGGGGTTTTGTTTGATTCTATACTGAGAGAAGCTTTTCATGCTTCCTCTCCATGGTGGTGGAAGGAAAACCTTGAGTCTTATAGTTTGCAATGTCTGCAAGCGACGGAGCTTCCTGAATAGCAAACAATTGCTCATCCGAAAAGGTTTCAGAGATCTCAGTAGGAGGGAGGGATGCTCCTGCTACTGGTTCTATCCGGGACAGGTGATCAGCTACTTGATTCTCTGTCCCTTTTCTGTCTCTTATTTCTATATCAAACTCTTGCAGAAGCAACACCCATCTTATGAGCCTGGGTTTTGAATCCTGCTTTGTGAGTAGATATTTAAGAGTAGCATGGTCAGTGTACACAATCACTTTTGATCCTACTAAATAAGATCTGAACTTGTCAATGGCATAAACCACTACAAGTAACTCCTTTTCTGTGGTTGTGTAGTTCTTCTGTGCATCATTTAGAATACGGCTGCCATAATAAATGACGTGCAGAAGCTTATCATGCCTTTGTCCCAATATTGCACCAATTGCATGGTCACTGGCATCACACATTAGTTCAAATGGTAATGTCTAGTCTGGTGCATAGATGACTGGTGCTGTGACCAGCTTAGCTTTCGAAGTCTCAAACGCCTGCAGACACTCCTTATTAAAGATAAATGGTGTGTCAGAAGCTAGCAGATTACTCAGAGGTTTTGCAATTTTTGAAAAATCCTTTATAAACCTTTGGTAGAATCCTGCATGCCCCAGAAAGCTTCTGATTGCCTTAACATTGGCAGGTGGTGGTAATTTTTCAATTACTTCAACTTTAGCTTGATCCACCTCTATTCCCTTGTTTGAAATTTTATGCCCAAGGACAATCCCTTCAGTCACCATAAAGTGACATTTTTCCCAGTTTAGAACTAGGTTGGTCTCTTGGCATCTTTTCAGAACAAGTGCTAGATGGTTAAGGCAGGAGCTGAATGAGTCTCCAAATACTGAGAAGTCATCCATGAAGACTTCTAAAAATTTCTCTACCATATCAGAGAAGATAGAGAGCATGCACCTCTGAAAGGTTGCAGGTGCATTGCACAGACCAAAAGGCATTCTTCTGTAGGCAAATATTTCAGAAGGACATATGAATGCTTTTTTCTCTTGGTCCTGAGGATCTACTGCAATTTGGTTGTAACCTGAATAGCCACCCAAAAAGCAGTAGTATTCATGACCTGTTAGTCTCTCTAGCATCTGGTCTATGAATGGTAAAGGAAAATGATACTTTCTGGTGGCTGTATTGAGCCTTCTGTAGTCAATACACATGCGCCACCCTATAACTGTTCTTGTAGGAACCAGTTCATTCTTTTCATTATGAACCACTGTCATGCCTCCCTTCTTGGGGACAACGTGGACAGGGCTCACCCAGGAGCTATCTGAAATAGGATAAATAATCCCAACCTCTAGTAACTTAGTGACCTCTTTCTGCACCACCTCCTTCATGGCTGGATTTAGCCGCCTCTGTGGTTGAACCACTGGCTTAGCATCATCCTCCAATAGGATCTTGTGCATGCATCTTGCTGGGCTAATGCCCTTAAGATCACTTATAGACCACCCAAGAGCTGTCTTGTGTGTCCTTAGCACTTGAATTAGTGCTTCCTCTTCCTGTGGATTTAAAGCATAGCTTATGATCACTGGAAAAGTGTCACTTTCTCCCAGAAATGCATATTTCAGGGATGGTGGTAGTTGCTTGAGCTCGGGTTTATGAGGTTTCTCCTCTTCCTGAGGAATTTTCAGAGGTTTTTTTATTTCCTTTAATTCCTCCAGATCAGGCTGAACATCTTTAAAGATGTCCTCTAGCTCTGATTCGAGACTTTTAGTCATATTGATCTCTTCCACCAAAGAGTCAATAATATCAACGCTCATGCAGTCGTTTGGGGTGTCTGGATGTTGCATAGCTTTGACAACATTCAACTTGAACTCATCCTCATTGACTCTCAGGGTTAATTCCCATTTTTGGACGTCAATGAGGGTTCGTCCAGTTGCTAGGAAAGGTCTTCCTAGAATGAGAGTTGCACTCTTGTGCTCCTCTATTTCTAGCACTACAAAGTCAGTGGGAAAGGCAAATGGCCCAACCTTGACAATCATGTCCTCAATTATGCCTGATGGATATTTAATGGAGCCATCAGCAAGTTGGAGGCATATTCGGGTTGGTTTTACTTCTTCAGTCAAGCTGAGCTTCCTGATAGTGGATGCAGGTATTAGGTTGATACTTGCCCCAAGATCACATAGAACTTTCTTGGTACAAGTACCCTCTAATGTGCATGGTATCATAAAGCTTCCAGGATCTTTAAGCTTCTCTGGTAAGCTCTTTAATATGACTGCACTGCATTCTTTAGTGAGAAAAACCTTTTCAGTTTCTCTCCAATCTTTCTTATGACTTAAGATCTCTTTCATGAACTTAGCATAAGATGGTATTTGCTCAAGTGCCTCTGCAAACGGAATCTTTATTTCAAGAGTCCATAGATAGTCTGCAAAGCGGGCAAATTGTTTATCCTGTTCCGCTTGGCGGAGTTTCTGAGGATAAGGCATCTTGGCTTTATATTCTTCAACCTTAGTTGCTGCAGGTTTATTCCCTACAGAGGTGGTTGGAGAAGCCTTTTTAGAGAGGTTACTATCAGCACTCTCAGGTGTCTGATTCCTCATTGCGTTCGAGCGCCAGGACTGGGTGAGGAATGGGCGTTTAACACCAAATTTTCCCCCCTTTCTGGCGTTTGAACGCCAGGAGTATTCCTCTCTGGGCTCTTACTGTCCTCAGAGGGATTTTGGGCAGTGGTTTGGTTATCCTCTGTCAGTTGTTCCTTTCTTAGATTTTTGCTACTTTGAGCAGTGTTATTCAATGTCTTCCCACTCCTCAGTTGAACTGCTTGGCATTCTTCTATTATCTGTTTAGATAACTGCTGTTTTGTCTGATTCAACTGTGATTCTATATTCTTGTTAGCAATTTTGGTTTCCTCGAGCATCTCTTTAAATTCTGCTAACTGTTTTGTCATCAGGAGTAATTGCTGATTAAGCTCAACAATCTGTTCTTGAGGATTAGGATTAGTAGTTACTGCCATAGATTCTTCTTTTGTAGAGGACTCACTGCTTGAGTATAGATGTTGATTTCTAGCAACAGTATCTATGAGCTCTTGAGCTTCTTCAATCGTCTTCCTCATATGTATAGATCCACCAGCTGAGTGGTCTAGAGACATCTGAGCTTTTTCTGTAAGCCCATAGTAGAAGATGTCTAACTGTACCCACTCTGAAAACATTTCAGAGGGGCATTTTCTTAGCATACCTCTATACCTCTCCCAGGCATTATAAAGAGATTCATTATCCTCTTGTTTAAAGCCTTGGATGTCCAACCTTAGCTGTGTCATCCTTTTTGGAGGGTAAAATTGATTCAGGAATTTGTCTGATAACTGTCTCCATGTTTTTATGCTTGCTGTGGGTTGGTTATTCAACCACCTCTTAGCTTGATCTTTTACAGCAAATGAAAATAGTAATAATCTATAGACATCCTGATCCACCTCTTTATCACGTACTGTGTCAGCAATTTGTAAGAACTGTGCCAGAAACTCAGTAGGTTCTTCCTGTGGAAGACCAGAATACTGGCAATTTTGCTGCACCATGATAATGAGTTGAGGATTTAGCTCAAAGCTGCTTGCTTTAATGGGAGGTATACAGATGCTACTCCCATATGCAGCTGTAATGGGGTTACCATATGACCTCAGAGTCCTTCTGGACTGCTCAATTCAACTTAGGTCTATGATGGAGAAAGGGAAATGATATGGATTCACAAGTAAAGTATAAAATATTTTTTTTTAGGAATGAACGAAAATAATAAAATAAAATAAAAAAATAAAACAAAAATTTTGAAAACTAAAAGAAAATAAAATCAAAGCAAATTGAAAACTAGATTAAAAAGATTTTCGAATTAGCAATTAAAAAGATATGGTTGAAAATTATTTTGAAAAAGATATGATTGAAAATTGTTTTGAAAAAGATATGATTTTGAAAATTAATGCAAAATTTCGAAGATTTAGAGGAGAATACAAAGAAGACACCAAACTTAGAAATTTTTAGAAAATCACACACAAATTTTCGAAAACCTAAAGGAAAACACAAAGAATATACCAAACTTAGAATTTTTAAAGATCAAGAAGGGACTAAGAACATGCAAATTCGGAAAATTAAAAGAAAACAAAAGCATGCAATTGACACCAAACTTAAAATATGAAACTAAACTCAAATAAAAGACTCTAAACCAACAAAAATAAAATAGTCCTAATCTAAGCAACAAGATAAACCGTCAGTTGTCCAAACTCGAGCAATCCCCGGCAACGGCGCCAAAAACTTGGTGCACGAAATTGCAATCACACTTTTGCAATTCCACACAACTAACCAGCAAGTGCACTGGGTCGTCCAAGTAATACCTTACGTGAGTAAGGGTCGATCCCACGGAGATTGTTGGCTTGAAGAAAGCTATTGTTATCTTGTAACTCTTATTCAGGATATCAATAATTCTCAGGTTTAATTGTGAAAAGTAAAAGAACATGAAATAAATACTTGTGTTTTGCAGTAATGGGGAATAGGTTGAGGTTTTAGAAATGCTCTATCTTCTGAATCTATGCTTTCCTACTGTCTTCTTCTTCGTACACGCAAGGCTCCTTCCATGGCAAGCTGTATGTAGGGTTTCACCGTTGTCAATGGCTACCTTCCATCCTCTCAGTGAAAATGTTCAACGCGCTCTGTCATAGCACGGCTAATCATCTGTCGGTTTTCAATCAAGTTGGAATAGAATCCAGTGATTCTTTTGCGTCTGTCACTAACGCCCAACCCTCAGGAGTTTGAAGCTCATCACAGTCATTCAATCCTTGAATCCTACTCAGAATACCATAGACAAGGTTTAGACCTTCCGGATTCTCTTGAATGCCGCCATCAATTCTAGCTTATACCACGAGGATTCTGATTAAGGAATCCAAGAGATATTCACTCAATCTAAAGTAGAACGGAGGTGGTTGTTAGGCACACGTTCATAGGTGAGAATGATGATGAGTGTCACGGATCATCACATTCATCAAGTTGAGGAACAAGCGATATCATACAATAAAAGCAAGCATGATTGAATGAAAAACAATAGTAATTGCATTAATCCATCAAGACACAGCAGAGCGCCTCACCCCCAACCATGGGATTTAGAGACTCATGCCGTAGAAGATACAATAAGAAACGTGTAATGTGTCATGAGGTAAAGATACAATGTCAAAATATCCTATTTATAGTGAACTAGTAACCTAGGATATACAGAAATGAGTAAATGACGTAAAAATCCACTTCTGGGGTCCACTTGGTGTGTGCTTGGGCTGAGCATTGAAGCTTTCATGCGTAGAGACTTTTCTTGGAGTTAAACGCCAGCTTTTGTGCTAGTTTGGGCGTTTAACTCCAATTTTTGTGCTAGTTCCGACGTTAAACGCCGGGAATTCTGAAGCTGATTTGCAACGCCGGTTTGGGCAATCAAATCTCGGGCAAAGTACGGACTATTATACATTTCTGGAAAGACCAGAATGTCTACTTTCCAACGCAATTGAGAGCGCGCTGATTGGGCATCTGTAACTCCAGAAAATCCACTTCGAGTGCAGGGAGGTCAGAATCCAACAGCATCTGTAGTCCTTTTTCAGCCTCTGAGTCAAATTTTTGCTTAGGTCCCTCAATTTCAGCCAGAAATTACCTGAAATCATAGAAAAACACACAAACTCATAGTAAAGGCCAGAAAAGTAAATTTTAAATAAAAACTAATAAAAACATACTAAAAACTAACTAAAATGTACTAAAAACATACTAAAAACAGTGCCAAAAAGCGTATAAATTATCCGCTCATCAGGGTTCTGCCTCGATCCACTTTGTAAAGTAGTCTACCTCTACTATGAGAAATTTAACTTGTCCTGATCCCTGGGGAAAGGAGCCAAGAAGATCGAGTCCCCATTTTGCAAACGGCTCAGGAGAAGTCATGCTGATGAGCTCTTCTGGCGGGGCGATGTGAAAGTTAGCATGTTTCTGACATGGTGGACATGTCTTTACAAATTCTGTGACTTTTTTCTGTAATGTTGGCCAATAGAACCCTGCCCGGAGTACTTTTTTGACAAGAGCCCGTGCTCC
The DNA here is from genome assembly GCF_003086295.3 of Arachis hypogaea. Lineage (NCBI taxonomy): Eukaryota > Viridiplantae > Streptophyta > Magnoliopsida > Fabales > Fabaceae > Arachis > Arachis hypogaea. Next base: position 77,472,101 of record NC_092040.1, read on the forward strand.
GAGATGGTTGCCACAAATGCCGCCATGTATTTCTTCTAATACTTCCCTTATGTGGGAGGTCGGAACACATTTTAATAATGGTACTGAGATTCCTCTTTTGTACAGTATGTTGTTTACGATGGTATAGTACTGTGCCTCCCTTTTTAGCTTTTTTGCCTCCTTTTCTTCTGTCGAAAGTGTTCCTGTTTTGAGGTAGTTGATTTTGGAGGTCATCCATCCTTGGTCTTGGTTTACTATGGTTAGGACTTTTTCTTCTTCGGAAATTAACGGGTTCTGTAACATTTCCTGGATGAGACTTCTATTGTTGCCCCCTGGTTTGGGGCTAGCTAGTTTCGAGAGTACGTCAGCTCGGGCATTTTGTTCGCGGGGTATGTGGCAGATCTTATATTCCCCGATTTGTCCGAGCTGTTCCTTGGTCTTATCCAAATACTTTTTCATGGTGGGATCTTTGGCTTGGTAGCTCCATGTTATTTGTGATGTGACCACTTGTGAATCGCTGTAAATGTTGAGTTTTTGAGCTCCCACCTCTTCAGCCAGCTTCAAACCAGCTAACAATGCTTCATATTCCGCCTGGTTGTTTGAGGCCAGGAATCCAAACTTGAGAGAGAGCTCGACTTAGGTTTCTTGGTTGCTTTCTATTATTACGCCTGCGCTGCTTCCAGTTTTATTTGAAGAACCGTCCATATAGAGGTTCCATTCTGTGACGGTTTCCAGGACATCTGTGAATTCTGCGATAAAGTCGGCCAGATACTGTGATTTGATGGCTGTCCGAGCTTCATACTGGAGGTCAAATTCTGACAGCTCGACTGCCCATTGTAGAATTCTGCCTGCTAAATCTGTTTTCTGCAATATTCCTTTTAGGGGCTGGTTAGTTCAAACCTTAATGGTGTGAGACTGGAAGTAAGGGCGGAGTGGTCGGGATGTTAAAATGAGAGTATAGGCGAATTTTTCTATTTTCTGGTAGTTCAGCTCAGATCCCTGTAGTGCTTTGATGATGAAGTATACAGGTTGTTGTCTATTCTCGTCTTTTTTGACTAGTGCTGAGGCTATTGCACAGCTTCCTACTGCGAGATATAATATGAGTGGTTCTCCTTCTCATGGTCGAGATATGATAGGTGGCCGTCCTAAGAACTTCTTAAAGTCTTGGAAGGCTTGCTCACATTCTGTTGTCCATTCGAACTGTTTTCCCTTTCTTAAAGTAGCATAGAAGGGGAGAGATCTTATCGCAGCTCTTGCTAGGAATCGGGATAGGGCGGCCAATCTCCCATTGAGTTGCTGTACTTCTTTGACACAGGTTGGGCTCTCCATGTTGAGTATGGCCTGACACTTGTCTGGATTTACTTCAATTCCTCTTTGTGCGAGCATGAAACCTAAGAATTTGCCCGCCTCTACTGCAAAGGTGCATTTCGCGGGATTGAGTCGCTTGTCATGCTTTCTTATGGTGTCGAACACTTGGGCCAGATCGGACAATAATGTCTCTTCGCTTTGTGTTTTTATTAGCATGTCGTCCACATAGACTTCCATGACCTTTCCGATGTGATCTGAGAAGACTTTATTCATTAGCCTTTGATAAGTAGCTCCTGCGTTCTTGAGGCCGAAAGGCATCACAATGTAGCAGTAATTTGCTTTTGGTGTTAAGAACGAGGTCTTTTCTTGATCTGGTGGGTACATGGGGATTTGGTTGTACCCCGAGTAAGCGTCCATAAACGAGAGATATCTATATCCGGAGGAAACATCTACCAGAGCGTCAATACTTGGGAGTGGATATGGATCTTTTGGACAAGCTTTGTTGAGATCAGTGTAATCGGTGCACATTCACCACTTCCCGTTTGATTTTTTCACCAAGACGACGTTGGCTAGCCATAGTGGGTATTTAACTTCTCTTATGAATCTTGCTTCCAGTAGTGCTTGTACTTGCTCTTCCACAGCCTGAGATCGCTCTGGCCCGAGTTTTCTTTGTCTCTGCTGTACCGGCCGAGATCCTGGATAGACCGCCAACTTATGGCTCATTAGCTTAGGGTCTATTCCTGGCATGTCTGTGGCTTTCCATATGAAGAGATCAACATTATCTCGTAAGAATTGTATTAGTAATTCTTTTGAATCTTCTTTTAGGATTGTGCCGATATTGGTTGTTTTTTCTAAAGTATCCCCGATCTGAATCTTCTCTATTGCACCTTCTGGTTGTGTGCGAAGCTCTTCTTGTTGTTGGGCTCCGCCCAGCTCGATTGTGTGGAACTCTTCTCCCCTGCCTCTGAGATTTAGGCTTTCGTTATAACAGCGACGTGCCATCTTTTGATCAGCTTTTATCGTGGCTATTCCTTTCGTAGTGGGGAATTTCATACATAGATGTGGGGTCGAGACTATCACGCCAAGTTGGTTTAGTGTTGTCCGACCTATGAGAGCATTGTAAGCTGAACTTACATCGACCACGATGTAGTCTATTCTAAGGGTCCTGGATTGGTTCCCTTTTCCGAAGGTTGTATGTAGTGGTATGTATCCCAGCGGTTGAACCGGGGTATCTCCTAGTCCGAACAGATTGTTTGGATATGCTTTAAGTTCCTTCTCTTCTAAGCCGAGTTTATCGAAGGCTGTTTTGAATAAGATATCGGCGGAACTCCCTTGGTTTATTAAGGTGTGGTGTAGATTGGCGTTGGCCAATATGATGGTGATGACCATGGGATCGTCGTGTCCTGAGATGATGCCGGAGGCGTCCTCTTTAGTAAATGTTATTGCTGGAATGTTGAGCGCTTCCTCCTTTCCTCGACATGATATACTTCTTTGAGATATTGATGCATGGAAACTTGTCTCTCAACAAATTTTCCTTCGGCAAGTATACCGAATTGTCGTCAAGTAAAACTCACAATAGAGTGAGGTCGAATCCCACAGAGATTAACGAATTAAGCAAACAATGATTAATTGATTATCTTAGTTAGACAAATCATATTGGAGTGATAAGTAACAAGGAAATGTAAATGGCATAAAAGTAAAGAAAAGCTATAAAGTGCAGAAGAGTAAAATGGCAAGAAAAGTAAATGTAAGAACTAAAAATAAAATGAACATTAGGATCAAGAGATGTTGCAATTCTCCGGATCAAGTTCATTCTCATCTCTTCCTCAATCAATACATTCATTGATCTCCTTGGCAATCTTAAGTGATTGGATTCCAATTCCTTGGTAACCCAATCTCTCAAATCTTGATCAATAGCCAATTCCTTGGTCAATTGCTCATGAGAAGAGATGAAGTATGGTCACTGATTATACCACATGCATTTCCCAAATCAAGTATTGGGGGGGATTATAGTCACATATCCATCCCAACCCAATTTGGTCCAGCATGAGAAAGCATTTCTAGCATGATCTCTTCATTCCTCTTCCAAGGTTCCGAAGAGATCCAATTATGGAGAGTTTCTTTTCCAAGACAACTAACCAATTGAATTAAGATTGAAAGCTTTCTAGTAAGATCAAGAGAAAAGAAAGAAGAAGAAGAATGAAAACTATAATTGATCCATTGAATCACAATAGAGCTCTCTAACCCAATGAAAAGAGTTAGTTGATCATTGCTCTACTAAAATAGAAAAGAAGAAAGTGCATGAAAGTAAATATGAAGATTAAAACTAACATTGAAACTTCCAAATTCATAAATGAAAAGTACAAAGAAAAGAAGAGAAGGAAAAGTGAGTGAGGGGAGGGAGTCCGAAGACCCCTCTTCCAATCCCCAATTTCTGTGTTTCCTTCTGTCCAATCCCCCTTTTCAAAGTAAAAACTAAAGCCTTTATATAGGCTCTCCTAAATTACAAAATGAAATTAAAAGCAAATTACAATTAAATGAAAATTCCTATTCTAGATGCTTCTTGTGGCCTTGATTGGTTGACACTTGTGGGCTTACTTCCTTGAGGTTGGGTGGTCCAAGAGAAGTGAATCAAATTGAGGTCCAGGGTGACTTGGCTTTATTGCTTTGGTGTTTTTGGGGCTTAAAAGATGCCTCTTGTTTGTGCTCCAATTTCATGCCCACTATAGACTATTATATATCTTTGGAAAGCTCTGAATGTCATCTTTCTAAGGCAATAGGAATCACCTCAATTTGATCTCTGTAACTCCAGTTATGCTCCTTTGAAGTGGACATGGTCGCTGGCATAGTCGCTAGCGTTAATGGAAAACGTGAGTCATGTTAACGCTAGCGACTAGCGTTAATGGAAAACGTGAGTCACAATAACGCTAGCGATTAGGGGCTCAAACTTAATGTCCACCCCATACTATTATATATTGTTGGAAAGCTCTGGATGTCTACTTTCCAATCCCCTTAAAACCACATCATTTGGAGCTCTACAGCTCGAGTTATACTTCTTGGAAGGTGAAGAGGTCAGTTGGCCTTACTAAAGGTTGATACCATGTTCATCTTTGCACTTTTGAGGCAGGCTTTCTTCCTCAAATTTAGTGTCAACCATGTAGTGCCATATATGCCTGGAAATCTCTGGAATCCTACTTTCCAATGCCACTGAAATCACCTCATTTGGAGCTTTGTGGCTCAAGTTATGTGTGTTTGAAGAAGGCATGGTCAGGCTGCCAGGTGGGACTTTTGCCTACGTTGTTAACGTGGAAGTTAACATAGGTCTTTTTTTTTTCTTCGCCAACGTTAGTGGCACTCACTTTTTCCACTAACGTTGGCATCTCCCTTTCCTTCCACGTTAACTACTACGTTAACTTAGTTAACGTGGCTGTTAACGTGGGTCTTTTTGCTTTGCCAACGTTAGTGGCACTCACTTTCTCCACTAACGTTGGCATCTTCCTTTCCTTCCACGTTAACTACCATGTTAACTTAGTTAACGTGGCTGTTAACGTGGGTCTTTTTGTACCTTCGCAAATGTTAGTGGCACTCACTTTTTCCACTAACGTTGGCCCTTCTTCAAAGTTAATGCCATTAACGTTCCCACTTTCCTTCCTTCCACGTTAGTACCCACGTTAGTGTAACTAACGTAGCCACTAACGTGGCTCTTCTCTTCTTCTTTTGGCCTGAAATCAATCAAACAAAGTGCATCAAAGTCTTGCTCTTAATCATGGGATCATGCATCATCCAATTTATCATTCAATTTATGCCTAATTCTCATGAAATCATTCAAAATTCACAATGTTTTCTTGAATCATGGTATGATTGCATTTTCAACCAAATACTTGCTTATTTCCTAAGAAAATGCATGAAACGAACCTAAAGCATACAAAAAATGGCTAGTAGAACTAGCCAAGATGCCCTGGCATCACAACACCAAACTTAAAGATTGCTTGTCCCCAAGCAAGAAAAGAACTATACACAAAGAATTCTCTTTAATTGGAATGTATTGAAGAATTGCTTATGATGCCTTAGTGAGTGAAGTGACTAAGTGGCAGTGGGTGAACTCTAATTTGTATGCTTATGCAAGGATTCCAGTGCTCATTAGTCCTTACATTTTGGAAGTCTTAGATCTTAGGAATTTCATTCAAATGATATTATGGAAATCTCTTTATAGATTGTCACCTTGAAGCAGCACTTATTTTCTAGCATTCTTTCCTTGTGGAATTTGGCCTCGACTCTAGGTGTCATGTATCAAAGCGGCTTAGATAAGCTTTCAATCAATACTCCCAAACCAGTTGGTCTAAGGTATTAGGTGTTAAAGCACCCCTTAGGATTTACTTACTCAAGCCTCTCTCTTTGATACAAATCTACCACAAGCATTTAGCTAGGACAATAACTCTTTGAGTTCTTGTTTCTTTCTTTTTCTTCCTAGTAATTGATGCTCAGAGCCTTGGGCTTGTTCTTTATTTTTCTTTTTCTTTTGTTTTCTTTTGTTACTGCTTCTTGGATCAATAGATGTTTGAGAAATTCCATAATACTTCTCTAAACTTCATTTCCTATCTATGAGCTCCCATGCAAGTTTTCATAAACATGCAACCTCAATACACAATTATACAATCAGAACCTCCACTTCTCTTAATCTTTTGCTTGCCCCATGATTTATAAAATTCTTCAACGTTTTCCTTTCAAGAGAATGATTTCTTTGTTGCATTCTTAAAGAGATTGGGTGCAAGTAAAATTCAAGATGATAATCATGATATCATAGCAACATGTTACAAATCAAATATCAAATTATGCTTATTCACAAGGATTAATCATACATGCATACAAAGGAAATATAAGACAATCATGCAATTTAAAGTGCTAGAAATAAATAAGAGGAAAAAGGAACTTTACCACCTTGTAGTTCATCTTCATTGTTATTGCCCTTTTCCTCCTATTCTTCCCCTTCCCATTCCAAACTTAGAATGATTGCTTATCCTCAAGCAACAAGTAAAACAGTGGTGATGGGGTCTATGATGGATCATGAATGTCTTAGAATGAAGTGTGAGTATGCATGTGTTTCAGCAAGCAAGATTAAGGATACAAAAAAGGCACAAGAGATACAAACAGAGACATTTTGATTGCATTAATAAGTGGTGTTGGCATGGTACTTTGCATGAAAGTTAAGTGGCAACACCAAACTTAGTGTGCCACTGTCAATTTAGAATGCTGCAAGTACCCAGTGAAGATTGAAAATCAAATTGTTGCATGGCAACACCAAACTTAGAATGCAATCATATGTCAATTTATTGAAAGTAAACTAAGCAAAGCAAGGTAATGTTACCTACGGTTGGGTTGCCTCCCAACAAGCGCTCTTTTAATGTCATTAGCTTGACATGTTGTTCATGACTTTCTTCCTCTTCTTCCAGTTTGTTAAGAGGAATGACCTCAAGATGAAAGAGGAGCCAATTAATGCCCCTTGCTTAGAGTGCCTCTCCCCAGCAAGCTTTCTTTTGTTGTTAGCTTGAGTAGACTTGCTTGTTGGGGTAGGGGTGGGATGGCTTTTGGTTGATCTTTTCTTCTTCTTCATGGATATTATCCTTCTTTTCTTGGTCACCATCCTCTTTTTAGTGCTCATATTGATTGCCTTCACCACCTTGATTTCAGGACTTGGGTGTTGTATGATGGGTGGAGCATTCTCTTCATCAAGTGCTTCTTGAATCGGTGGTTCAATGAACTCACCCTCTATGCAACTCTCTGTTTCATTGGAGTGTGGGCTCCCTTGATTGACTTTCTCCCTTTCTTCTACATGATGTTGCATTAAGTCTTTTGGGAGTGAGTTTGCATGTTCCTTTGTCACCACTAGTAACCTCTGTGGGTATGGAGCCTTAGGCTTATATATTCTCACAACCTCCTCCTTCTTCATAGAAATCTCACTTGGTATGGGTGCCTCTTTTTCTTTTTCTTCTGATTCCTTCCTTGGATTTTCCATGGTGTCACTAAGGAAATTATGGGTATGCATTTGCTTTGATAGATATCCAACTTGTGCCTCAAGCTTCTTAATGGCGACCCACCGGTTCTGCATAATGGTTTTTACTTCCTCTTGGAAAGTCCTAGTGTCCTTAGATTCTTCCAAGAGCATTGTCAGTAGGTTCTCTATCCCTGATAGCTTATCCTCGAGGGGAGGGTGTGCAGCTGGGGTGAAATTTGGAGATTGAGGGTGGCTACTTTGTGAATGGAATTGGTTATTTTGTGGTTGTATGTTCTGAGAGTGGTATGACTTTTTTGGGTAATGATATGGGTTTTGTGGACTGTGAGAAGAATTTTGTGTGTAATGGAATGCATTGTGTGAGTGGTGAGATGAATTATATAGACGTGGGAAAGAATTTTGTGTTGAGGCATGTCCAAGTGATGAAGGGTTTTGATGCGAAAAGCTAGGAGGTGAGCTTGAATAATTAAAGGATGATGGCTCTTGATGATTGGGGTGTGAATAAGTGAAATCTCTTTGGTTTTGATCTTCCCAGACACAGCTTGAGTAGTGATCAAAGTCATTAAAATATGGACCATTTTGTGACCTTGGGAAGCACCCCATTTCATGTTCTTGATATTCCCAGCCACCATTATCATAATAGCATGAATTATTTTGTGGTGGTGAGAAGTATCCCAAGTAACTTGATTGACCAAAAGATGATCTATACTCCATTTTTCCTTAAATTACTCTGTATCAAACAACAATCACCAAGATAAAAGAGATTTGGAATTCCCTTTGTCACAGATGAGGAAATTTCCAGTGAGGCAATATCACAAACAGTTAGTTAGCAAAAGAAAATAAAGAAACAAAAGAAAACAAAGATAAAAGAAAAGTGTCTAATCTAGTAAATCAATCAACCGGCAGTTTGTTAATCACAATTAATCCCCAGCAACGGCGCCATAAACTTGATGCATGGAAACTTGTCTCTCAACAAATTTTCCTTCGGCAAGTATACCGAATTGTCGTCAAGTAAAACTCACAATATAGTGAGGTCGAATCCCACAGAGATTAACGGATTAAGCAAACAATGATTAATTGATTATCTTAGTTAGACAAATCATATTGGAGTGATAAGTAACAAGGAAATGTAAATGGCATAAAAGTAAAGAAAAACTATAAAGTGCAAAAGAGTAAAATGGCAAGAAAAGTAAATGTAAGAACTAAAAATAAAATGAACATTGGGATCAAGAGATGTTGCAATTCTCCGGATCAAGTTCATTCTCATCTCTTCCTCAATCAATGCATTCATTGATCTCCTTGGCAATCTTAAGTGATTGGATTCCAATTCCTTGGTAACCCAATCTCTCAAATCTTGATCAATAGCCAATTCCTTGGTCAATTGCTCATGAGAAGAGATGAAGTATGGTCACTGATTATACCACATGCATTTCCCAAATCAAGTATTGGGGGGATTATAGTCACATATCCATCCCAACCCAACTTGGTCCAGCATGAGAAAGCATTTCTAGCATGATCTCTTCATTCCTCTTCCAAGGTTCCGAAGAGATCCAATTATGGAGAGTTTCTTTTCCAAGACAACTAACCAATTGAATTAGGATTGAAAGCTTTCTAGTAAGATCAAGAGAAAAGAAAGAAGAAGAAGAATGAAAACTATAATTGATCCATTGAATCACAATAGAGCTCTCTAACCCAATGAAAAGAGTTAGTTGATAATTTTTCTACTAAAATAGAAAAGAAGAAAGTGCAGGAAAGTAAAGATGAAGATTAAAACTAACATTGAAACTTCCAAATTCATAAATAAAAAGTACAAAGAAAAGAAGAGAAGGAAAAGTGAGTGAGGGGAGGGAGTCCGAAGACCCCTCTTCCAATCCCCAATTTCTGTGTTTCCTTCCGTCCAATCCCCCTTTTCAAAGTAAAAACTAAAGCCTTTATATAGGCTCTCCTAAATTACAAAATGAAATTAAAAGCAAATTACAATTAAATGAAAATTCCTATTCTAGATGCTTCTTGTGGCCTTGATTGGTTGACACTTGTGGGCTTGCTTCCTTGAGTTTGGGTGGTCCAAGAGAAGTGAATCAAATTGAGGTCCAGGGTGACTTGGCTTTATTGCTTTGGTGTTTTTGGGGCTTAAAAGATGCCTCTTGTTTGTGCTCCAATTTCATGCCCACTATAGACTATTATATATCTTTGGAAAGCTCTAAATGTCAGCTTCCTAAGGCAACAAGAATCACCTCAATTTGATCTTTGTAACTCACGTTATGCTCCTTTGAAGTGGACATGGTCGCTGGCATAGTCGCTAGCGTTAATGGAAAACATGAGTCACGTTAACGCTAGCGACTAGCGTTAATGGAAAACGTGAGTCACAATAACGCTAGCGATTAGGGGCTCAAACTTAATGTTCGCCCCATACTATTATATATTGTTGAAAAGATCTGGATGTCTACTTTCCAATGCTTTTAGAAGAGCATCATTTGGTGCTCTACAGCTCGAGTTATATTTCTTAGAAGGTGAAGAGGTCAGTTGGCCTTACTAAAGGTTGATACCATGTTCATCTTTGCACTTTCGAGGCAGGCTTTCTTCCTCAAATTTAGTGTCAACCATGGAGTGCCATATATGCCTGGAAAGCTCTGGAATCCTACTTTCCAATGCCACTAGAATCACCTCATTTAGAGCTTTGTGGCTCAAGTTATGCGTGTTTGAAGAAGGCATGGTCAGGCTGCCAGGTGGGACTTTTGCCTACGTTAACTACCACGTTAACTTAGTTAACGTGGAAGTTAACATAGGTCTTTTTTTTTTTGCTTCGCCAACATTAGTGGCACTCACTTTTTCCACTAACGTTGGCATCTCCCTTTCCTTCCACGTTAACTACTACGTTAACTTAGTTAACGTGGCTGTTAACGTGGGTCTTTTTGCTTCGCCAACGTTAGTGGCACTCACTTTCTCCACTAACGTTGGCATCTCCATTTCCTTCCACGTTAACTACCACGTTAACTTAGTTAATGTGGCTGTTAACGTGGGTCTTTTTGCACCTTCGCAAATGTTAGTGGCACTCACTTTTTCCACTAACGTTGGCCCTTCTTCAAAGTTAATGCCATTAACGTTCCCACTTTCCTTCCTTCCATGTTAGTGCCCACGTTAGTGTAACTAACGTAGCCACTAACGTGGCTCTTCTCTTCTTCTTTTGGCCTGAAATCAATCAAACAAAGTGCATCAAAGTCTTGCTCTTAATCATGGGATCATGCATCATCCAATTTATCATTCAATTTATGCCTAATTCTCATGAAATCATTCAAAATTCACAATGTTTGCTTGAATCATGGTATGATTGCATTTTCAACCAAATACTTGCTTATTTCCTAAGAAAATGCATGAAACCAACCTAAAGCATACAAAAAATGGCTAGTAAAACTAGCCAAGATGCCCTGGCATCAGATATCTTTTGCGAGATGATTTGGAGATCTCACCTCCTGCGAATCCGCCATGTATCATGTGGACATGTCTCTCTGGTGTCCGAGGTGATCGTTCAGTTCGCTCGGTATCTTCATCCCTTCGTCTCTTTCTTTAATCATCATCTCGGGTGGCCAGAAATCGATCTAATTTTCCTTCTCTTACTAATTTCTCTATGATATTTCTTAAGTTGAAGCATTTGTTTGTGGAGTGTCCACGGACTCAATGGTATTCACAATATTCCTTCTGGTTTCCTCCTCCCTTTTTTCCTTTAAGTGGCCGAGCTGGGGAGATTTTTTCTGTATGGTAGACTTCTTTGTATATCTCGACTAGGGATGCCCTGAGAGGAGTGTAATTGTGGTATTTTTTGATTTTCTCTCCTTGTCGATCTTCTTTTCTCTTGGATTCCTTGTCTTTGTCTCGGTAGGAGGTACCCGATTTTGAGGTCTCTCCTAACCGAGCGTTTTCTTCCATGTTGATATATTTTTCTACTCGTTCCTGTACTTCTCTAAGGAGGTTAGGTACTTCTTTGATATAGATTGGCTAAAAGGTCCTTCTTGCAGGCCGTTGATGAGCCCGATGATGGCGGCTTCTGTTGGTAAACTTTGTATGTCCATGCACGTTTTGTTGAATCTTTCCATGTAGTTGCAGAGGCTCTCCCGATCTCCTTGTTTGATCCCTGGTAAGCTGGGGGCGTGCTTGGCCTTATCTTTCTGAATGGAGAATCTGGCTAGGAATTTTTTAGCTAGGTCATCAAAGCTTGAGATGGACTTTGGGGGTAGGTTGTCGAACCATCGGATTGCTGTCTTTGTGAGAGTTGTTGGAAAGGCTTTACAGTGAACAGCATCTGGGGCGTCGGTAAGGTACATTCTGCTTCTGAAGTTGCTGAGGTGGTGGTTGGGGGTCCGTGGTGCCATCGTATAGGGTCATATCTGGGAGTTTGAAGTCTTTTGGAATTTTAGTTTTCATGATTTCCCTGGTGAACGGGTCTTGTTCTTTGCGTGAATATTCTTCTGGATTGGCCCGGGGGACTTTTAATTTAAGATCGGCTTCCAATTGCTGTAGTTTTTCTTCCAATTCTCGACGTCGTCGCACCTCTCTTTGTAGATCTTTTCCGATTTCTCGTTGTTGTTGGGTTCCTTTTTTGAGTTGTTTTAGGCGATCTAGGAGCGTTTCTATTGCCCCGGAATTTGGTGAGTCTTTGTCCTTGTTGGTTTTTGGGGTATCTTGTAGCATGACATCCGCGTTTTTGTGCGGTGTTCTATCTTCCAGTCCTGAATCATAGTCATTGTCATGGTCATCCACCATGGTGATGGGATGACTTCCAGGTTCCCTGGCAATGGCGCCAATGTTCCGGGGGTTACCTGAAACTGTAGGTCGATCTCGGACGAGATCTTCTGTGCTGGTCGGAGCCGACGTGTCCGGCAGGTGTATAGCTGCCGGAGCTGGTGTGTCCGACTTGTTGGACTCGGTGATGGTGCTGATCCTTCGTCCCCGGAGGGTGGGGGGTACCTGTAAGGGACTCCGATGCTTAAGTTAGCAAGAGTATTAAGCAGGTATTGAGTAGAATCAGAGTATGAGTTATACCTGGGTGCTCCAGTGTATTTATAATGGTGAGATGTGACCTTCTGTGGATAAGATAAGTTAGTTATCTTATCTTATATTTATCTTGAGGTGAGGTCATCTTATCTTCAAGAAAACCGCCCTTCTCCTTGTAGGCTTGGGCTGCTCTTGGATTTGGGACGTGTTCCCTTATTTGGGCCCTTTGTTTGGGCTTCCCTGTGACTTGGCCGAGCTCTTTCAGAAGAGGCCGGGTTGTCCTGACCTAAAGAGGTTGGTCCCTTTGTTTGTCGAACATCCCGGGTCGGACAGCTCGACCCAGGGTATGAACACCCACCTACCTTCAAATTTCAAAATCCTTTTTTCCCACCCAACCCACCCAATATCCACCCAATATGGCTGAACCTTAACCCCTCTCCCTCCACTATATAAACCCCTCCATTCTTCTTCATTTTCACACAACACAACCCTCTCTTCTACTCGTTGGCCCAAACACAACCTTCTCTCCATCTCCTCAATATATTCTTCATCTTCATCTAGTTTTTCTTCTTTTGCTCGAGGGCGAGCAATATTTTAAGTTTGGTGTGGTAAAAGCATAGCTTTTTTGTTTTTCCATAACCATTGATGGCACCTAAGGCTGGAGAAACCTCTAGAAAAGGAAAAGGGAAGACAAAAGCTTCCACCTCTGAGTCATGGGAGATGGAGAGATTCATCTCCAAAGCCTATCAAGACCACCTCTATGATGTTGTGGCCAAGAAGAAGGTGATCCCCGAGGTCCCTTTCAAACTCAAGAAAAATGAGTATCCGGAGATCCGACATGAGATCCTAAGAAGAGGTTGGGACGTTCTGACCAACCCCATTCAACAAGTCGGAATCCTAATGGTTCAAGAGTTCTATGCCAATGCATGGATCACTAGGAACCATGATCAAAGTGTGAGCCCGAATCCAAAGAATTATCTTACAATGGTTCGGGGAAAATACTTAGATTTTAGTCCAGAAAATGTGAGGTTGGCATTCAACTTGCCCATGATGCTAGGAGATACACGCCCCTACACTAGAAGGGTCAACTTTGATCAAAGGTTGGACCAAGTCCTTATGGACATATGTGTTGAAGGAGCTCAATGGAAAAGAGACTCCAAAGACAAGCCGGTTCAATTAAGAAGACTGGACCTCAAGCCTGTGGCTAGAGGATGGTTGGAGTTCATCTAACGCTCCATCATCCCCACTAGCAACCGATCCAAAGTTACTGTGGATCGGGCCATCATGATTCATAGCATCATGAATGGAGAGGAAGTAGAAGTTCATGAAGTCATCTCCCTTGAATTCTACAAAATAGCCGAAAAGTCCTCCACCATGGCAAGGCTAGCTTTTCCTCATCTCTTTTGTCATATATGTTACTCAGCTGGAGTTATTATAGAAGGAGACATCCCCATTAAGGAGAATAAGCCCATCACTAAGAAGAGGATGGAGCAAACAAGAGAGCCCACTCATGGATCCCAAGGGACGCATGAGGAAGCTCATCACCAGGAATCCCGGAGATGCCTCAAGGGATGCACTTTCCTCCCAACAATTATTGGGAACAACTCAACACTTCTCTAGAAGATTTGAGTTTCAACATGGATCAATTAAGGGTGGACATCAAGAGCACTCCATCATTCTCCATGAAATTAGAGAAGTTCAAAGAACAATGAGGGAGGAGCAACAAACGCAAGGAAGAGACATAGAAGAGCTCAAGGACATCATTGGTTCTTCAAGAAGAAAGCACCACCATCACTGAGGTGGACTCATTCCTTGTTCTTATTTCTTTGTTTTTCGGTTTTATGCTTAATGTTTATTTATGTTTGTGTCTTTCCTACATCATCATTAGTATTTAGTAACTATGTCTTAAGGCTATGAATAAATCCATAAATCCTTCATCTCTCTTAAATGAAAAATGTTTTAATACAAAAAGAACAAGAAGTACATGAGTTTCGAATTTATCCTTGAATTTAGTTTAATTATATTGATGTGGTGACAATACTTTTTGTTTTCTGAATGAATGCTTGAATAGTGCAAATTTTTTATCTTGCTGTTTATGAATGTTAAAATGGTTGGCTTTTGAAAGAATGATGAACAAAGAAATGTTATTGATGATCTAGAAAATCATAAAATTTATTCTTGAAGCAAGAAAAAGCAGTGAATGGCAAAAGCTTGCGGAAAAAAAAGTGGCAAAAAAAATAGAAAGAAAAAGAAAAAGCAAGCAGAAAAAGCCAATAGCCCTTAAAACCAAAAGGCAAGGGTAAAAAGAGGATCCAAGGCTTTGAGCATCAATGGATAGGAGGGCCTAAGGAAATAAAATCCAGGCCTAAGCGGTTAAATCAAGCTGTCCCTAACCATGTGCTTGTGGCATGCAGGTCCAAGTGAAAAGCTTGAGACTGAGTGGTTAAAGTCGTGATCCAAAACAAAAAGAGTGTGCTTAAGAGCTCTGGACACCTCTAATTGGGCACTTTAGCAAAGCTGAGTCACAATCTGAAAAGGTTCACCCAGTTATGTGTCTGTGGCATTTATGTATCCAGTGGTAATACTGGAAAACAAAATGCTTAGAGCCACGGTCAAGACTCATAAAAGTAGCTTTGTTCAAGAATCAACATACTTAACTAGGAGAATCAATAACACTATCTGAAATTTTAAGTTCCTATAGATGCCAATCATTCTAAACTTCGAAGGATAAAATGAGATGCCAAAACTATTCAGAAGCAAAAAGCTACAAGTCCCGCTCATCTAATTAGAACTAATATTCATTGATGTTCTGAGATTTATAGTATGTTCTCTTATTTTTATCTTATCTGATTTTCATTTGCTTGGCGACAAGCAACAATTTAAGTTTGGTGTTGTGATGAGCGGATAATTTATACGCTTTTTGGCATTGTTTTTAGGTAGTTTTTAGTAGGATCTAGCTACTTTTAGGGATGTTTTCATTAGTTTTTATGTAAAATTCACATTTCTGGACTTTACTATGAGTTTGTGTGTTTTTCTATTATTTCAGGTATTTTCTGGCTGAAATTGAGGGACCTGAGCAAAACTCTGATAGAAGGCTGACAAAGGACTGCTGATGCTGTTGGATTCTGACCTCCCTGCACTCGAAATGAATTTTCTGGAGCTACGGAACTCCAAATGGCGCGCTTTCAACGGCGTTGGAAGGTAGACATCCAGAGCTTTCCAGCAATATATAATAGTCCATACTTTATTCGAGATTAGACAAAGCAAACTGGCGCTCAACGCCAGTTCCATGTTGCATTCTGGAGTCAAACGCTAGAAACACGTCACGAAGCAGAGTTGAACGCCAAAAACACGTTACAACTTGGCGTTCAACTCCAAAAGAAGCCTCTACACGTGTAAAACTCAAGCTCAGCCCAAGCACACACCAAGTGGGCCCCGGAAGTGGATTTCTGCATCAATTACTTACTTCTGTAAACCCTAGTAGCTAGTCTAGTATAAATAAGACATTTTACTATTGTATTAGTCGTCTTTTGACCATTTGGTCTTTTGACCAGATCTTTGGTCTTGGTTTTAATCTATTCTTCATCTTAGGAGACTATTGATCACGTTCATGGGGGATGGCCTCTCGACCATGCCTGGACCATCACTTATGTATTTTCAACGGTGGAGTTTCTACACACCATAGATTAAGGGTGTGGAGCTCTGCTGTACCTCGAGTTTTAATGCAATTACTACTATTTTCTAATCAATTCAGTTTATTTCTGTTCTAAGATATTCGTTGCACTTCAACATGATGAATGTGATGATCCGTGACACTCATCATCATTCTCACCTATGAACGCATAATTGACAACCACTTCCGTTCTACCTTAGGCCGGATGCATATCTCTTGGATTCCTTAATCAGAATCTTCGTGGTATAAGCTAGAATTGATGGCGGTATTCATGAGAATCTGGAAAGTCTAAACATTGTCTGTGGTATTCCAAGTAGGATTCAGGGATTGAATGACTGTGACGAGCTTCAAACTCGCGATTATTGCGTGTGATGACAAACGCAAAAGAATCAATGGATTCTATTCCGACATGATCGAGAACCGATAGATGATTAGCCGTGCTGTGACAGAGCATTTGGACCATTTTCGCTTAAAGGATGGGATGTAGCCATTGACAACGGTGATGCCCTACATACAGCTTGCCATGGAAAGGAGTAAGAAGGATTGGATGAAGGCAGTAGGAAAGCAGAGATTCAGAAGGAGCACAGTATCTTCATACGCCTATCTGAAATTCCCATTAATGATCTACATAAGTATTTCTATCTTTATTTTCTGTTTATTTATTATTATTATTCGAAAACCAATATAACCAGTTGAATCAGCCTAACTGAGATTTACAAGATGACCATAGCTTGCTTCATACCAACAATCTCCGTGGGATCGACCCCTTACTCACGTAAGGTTTATTATTTGGACGACCCAGTGCACTTGCTGGTTAGTTGTGCGAATTTGTGAAGAAAGTACTGAGTTAGTAGATGCGCATACCAAGTTGAATGCCATTATTAGAGGTCACAATTTCGCCTATCACACAACTATGATATTATGATGGATTAATCTCACTAAGTTAACCCTTAACATTGAAGGATAAGTCAAGTGGGCATAATTGTTATTAATCCACAAATCCTAGCTAACTTACTAATTACCTTAGCACAAAGCTAGCGTTAATGGAAACAATAACAACTAACAACCCAAGAATTATCACTAAATGTTGGACATTATGGCTCTAGTAATCCATATACTCATTTTCCCCAAGCCAAGGGGTGGAAATTACCCCAAAACTAAGATCGGCATTTCATCAAACACCTAATGGGCATAATCATAAAACATGGCAAAATTGGTAAATTAATGAAAGCTATGAACCATAAATGATCAAAAGCAATAAAAGCAACTCAACAAACATATAAAAGCCATAAAACATCAATTTAAACAACTAGAAATCCAAAATTGCAAAGCAAAGTAAATATTGACAAGAGAAATGGAAATATAAGAAAGTGTAGAACAAGTAATGCAATAAAAGAGAAATTAAAGTATAAAATGCTACAATGAAAATTGCTATAATCCCAAAATCAAGACTTGAAGTATAAAATGCTACAAACCCTAATTAAGAACCCTAAGAGAGAAATTCTAACTACACTACTCCTACTCCTAATGTGTTATTTTTTATATTCTAAGATGGCCCCCTTGATAAGTGTTGAATTCCCTTTGATATAGCACTCCAATTCAGCCTTCAAGCCCTCCAAAATGGGCCAAGAGGCCTCAGAAATCGTGAAGCACGTGTTTCATTAATAAAATCATGTGCAGGGACCTGTGCAGACGCACAGATCTGTGCGTCCACACACTTGGCTGAAAATCCTCCTGTGCATACACACAGATACTTGTGCGCATGCACACGTCGCTGTGTGTGTTTTTCCTTGTTTTCGTCATGTATTCTCCCTTGTACATGCTTTCTTCCACTTTTGGCCATCTATTCTTGCCTCTAAGGCCTGAAATCACACAACAAACATGTCATGGCATCAAATGGAATAAAAGTGGAATTAAATTGCTCATGTCAAGCACAAAATTGCATGTTTTCACAATTAGGATCAAATTAGGGACCAAACACAAAAGTATGCTATTTTGGTGCTTAAGTGTAGGTTTATGTGATGAAATCCACTCAAATCAAGCCAAAATATCTCATCAAATATAGACTCATCAGTGGCCAAAACATGCAATTTAGAAATCCAAAAGCATTCTTAAAGGCATTACATGAGCACTTGGTATGCGCAAAATTCAACATTAATAACTCAATACCAAGCAACAATTTATGACCTCAATAAAGATATCCAACAATGATAGCAATAACAATATCAATATTCCAGCAGTAAAATCTCAACATAGTCAAACAATCAACTCAATCATCCAATACTTAGCACCAAAACAGGAAATTAAACTAATTAACTAAAGAAATAAACAACTAACAAACAAGCAAACTAACTAACTAAAGGTGAGTGTGATAGGTGGTGAATTATAGTGGTGAATGGTGGTTAGAGGAGGGAAAGAAGAGAGGAGAAGAGAAAAGAAGAGTAGAATTAGAGAGAAGAGAAGAAAAGAAGTGTAAAGGTGAGAAAACAGGGGCGTGCGTATGCACATGTATGTGTGCGTACACACACTAGACAGAGCAGGGAAGGTGTGCGCTTGCATAGAGTGTGCGAGCGCTCTGAGCAGAGAGGGTCTCAAGAGGTGTGCGTATGCACAATCGTGTGCACACGCACAGAAGACCTTTTTTTTTTTGAAAAAATGAAGTGTCAAAATTTCCAGCTTTCACGCCATCTGTGCGTATGCACACAGGTCCGTGCGCACACACAAGGCGTAAAAAGAGAAGGGTGCGGACGCACAAGACGTGCGAACGCTCCCACCAGAAGAGGTGCAAGCTGGTGTGCGCGCGCACAGGTGGATGCACGCACACAGAACGTGAAAAATGGTGTTATGTGCGTTCGCACAGGTGTGTGCGCACGCACATGCTCTGTTTTTCCCAAAAAAATTTAGTGCTCTCTAAGGCACTAACCATGACATCCAAAATAGCATTTCCAACCCCAAAACTTATTCTACCCTAAAACTACAAGATCAACACAAAAATTCTACCAAACTAAGCTAACTAAAAGAAGCAAAAAATTCAACAAACAAATCCTAAAAGAGAGGGAGAGAGCTAGAAAGATGTTACCAAGCACTTTTATTTAATGTCTTTAAGTTAGACAATTGGGAGAGCCCCTGCTATGGTGGCTTGTGCTTGACTTCCCCACAAATGCTAGAATGTCCAATGTCATCCGGCATCCCAATTCTAATAATCAACAAAAACAAAAGACAACCAAAAAGCAAGCTATTTACATATCAACATATTTACAATAGCCAAAATTAAGCAAGCAACATATGTACATTAAGCCAAAAACAAGCTATTCACAATATTTACATATGTACAATAGCCAAAAACATACACCATTGCAACTCCCCAGCAACGGCGCCAAATTTGAAAATGGCCAAAAGCATAAGTTAGGAATTTGATTATCAAAATGGAATCGGCGTTGTAAGTATAGTCCTAACCCAACAGATTGACCATCAATCATATGTTATCACAATTCAAACCAAATATAAACCGGGAGTGTTTTATTCCCGAGTCATTCTCCTTAGGAATTGCAATTAAGTGTCATATTATTGGCTTTGAGACAAGGGGGTTTTGATTGCAAGTGACAAGAAAATTAGAAGGCAAGAAAGTAAAGAAGCATGCAAGGAAATAAAGCTCAAAGCAAGTAAATCAAAAATGTAATTCAAGTAGCAAAATGGAGGAACTCTTAGCAAGGATTGGGAGTTAATGATTCCAATCATAATCATAGACCATAAACATGATAATTGCTAAGAAATAATCCCAATCAATCTATCCTAACATCGAGAATAAGTCAAAAGGGAATAGTTGATCTCAATCCACAAGTCCTAATCAACTCACTAATTAACTTAGTGAAAGACTAGCGTTAGTGGAAACCAAACCAACTAACAATTCTAATCACAATATCGAATGGACATCTATGACTCAATGTCACCTAATTATCCAATTCCAAGCCAAGAGTGTGAAAAACTAGGCAAAAGCTAAAAGAGACATTTTAGCAAACACCTAACATGCATAAAAGGAAATATGTCATAAATTGCAATAAAAATAAATTCTATGACTACCAATTGCATGAAATTGAAAATAACAACTCAAATGGACATCAAAGAAACATAAACATCAAAATTGCGTTTAAGGAAATTAAAAGTGACAAGTGTGTTCATACAACTAAAATGATCATAAAAGAGAAATTAACAAAGGAAATAATGAGAGTAAAGGCAATAAAACATGAAAATGTAAATGGAACTACAATAAAACAAGAATTAAAGAGAGAAATTAAAGAGAGAATAAACCTAAAATCCTTAATTCTAGAGAGAATGGGGAGCTTCTCTCTCTAGAAAATGAACTACATTATGCTAAACTAAACCCTAATTGCTCCTCCCTTCATCCTTTTTCACTTTGGCCTTAAATATCTTCATAAAATGAGTTGGACTGGGTTGTAGAGGCCCAGAAATTGCCCCCAGCAATTTGTATTAATGACTTCATGTGCATACAGACATGCATACGCACGACCTACGGTGCGTAGGCATCTTTGCGCAAAAATTCCATCGTGCGTATGCACGACATTTGGTGCGTATGCATCCTTTAATGAAATCACCATTGTGTGTACGCACGCATCACTGTGCGTACGCATCTTTACAGCAGCTTCCAAACTCCATTTTCTTCATGATTTCTTCCCTTTTGGATTCTCTTTCTTCACTTTTTCAACCAAAACTTGCCTTGAAAACCTGAAATCACTTGACAAATACATCAAGGCACCAAATGGGATCAAAGTGAATAAAATTTAGTAATAAAAAGGCTTAAAGAGCATGTTTTCACTTTCAAGTAAAAGTTAGGAAGACATCATGAAACTATGCTATTTTAATGTATAAATGCAAGAAAAGTCAACGAAATCCACCTAATTAAAGCAATTAAATACCATGAATTGTGGATTCATCAGTCATAGCAGCATCTTAGTTGGAAGTTAGAAGGACATCTCACACCTTGAAACTAATAATAGTTGAGCTGGAAATGTATCTTGCATGAAACCCCAAGAACCAAGTTTAATTGCTTTCCAATAAAGACTCATATCCATCTATGTTTTCATTCATTTTTTTCTCATGATTTTGTGCTTGATTGGGGACAAGCAAGATTTAAGCTTGGTGTTGTAATGCCAAGGCATCCTAGGCTCATTTCATGAGCCTTTTTCTTTTGTTTTCATTAGGTTTTATGCACTTTATTGAGCTATAAGTATTTGGATAAGGATTTCATGCACAGCTTGATGCAAACAAACTTGGCTGTTTATGTGCTTTTCATAAGTTTTTTATGCAACTTTTGTTTGATGATTGAATGATGCAAATATTTTTTTATCCAAGAGACCATAGTTGGAGCAATAGCTGGACCTCCAACTATGTCTCCAACTACTCATTTAAGAGGCCATAGTTAGAGCCATAGTTAGACCCCCAGCTATGCCTCCAACTACAACTATGGTGCAATGTTGGAGCCAAAGTTGGTGCTCCAATGTTGCTAGCAACGTCAAGGTGAAGGGGTGCCAACATTGGAGGGAACGTTGGTGGTCCAACGTTACCTCCAACGTGCTCGAAAAATTTCAAGTATTGGAATTGGAAAATCACGAAGTGACGCATACACGTGGATGAGCAATTTTGCCAATCGACGCGCACGCGTGGACAAGCAAACATTGACACTCCAATGTTAGGTCCAACGTTGAGTCCAACGCTGGGTTCCACGTTAAGTCCAACGCTTGGTTAAACTTCAAGGCCAACATCCCAGCCTTAGTTGGCAAAGTTTGACCCAACGTTTGAGCTCAAACGTTGAACTCCAATGTGAGCTTCAACGCCAATCCAACTTCAATACAAAAAGGAACCTATGCAGAGTATGAACGTTAACTTCCAAACGTCCCCATCAACGTCACAAAAGGCCATTTCCAACTAGCTTCAACAGAGGCCAAAGGGTCCAGTCCAAGTACTTGAAGATTGAATGAAGAAAGTGTATAAATAGATTAGAGTTTAAGTTAGAGGAGGGGGCTTACACACTGAGTCAGTATAACTCTACCCAATTTTACTTTCTCTGCAATTTTAGTTTAGTTGCAATGTACTTTTCAATTTCAATTTTTATTCCCAGAGCTTTGAGCAACTAAACCCCTTTCATTGGGTTAGGGAGCTCTGTTGTAATTCAATGTATCAATGATATTTTTCATTCTTCTTCTTCTTTCTTTTCTCTTAATTTTGCTAGAAAGCTTTCGATCTTAATTCCATTGAACAGTTGGCTCGACAGAGAAGCTGTTCATAATTGGATTTCCTTTGAGCCTTGAGAGAGGGATAAGGAAATCATGCTAGAAATACTTTCTCATGTTGGACTGGATTGGAGGTTGGATGGATATAGTGACATGTAATCCTACCAATACTTTGATCTAGAAGAACATGTGGCATAATCAGTGACCATACTTCATCTCTTCCCATGAACAATTAAATCAAGACATTGGGCAATTGTTCAAGCTTAGAGAGATTGGTGAGCCAAGACATTGGAATCCAATCACCTAAGATTGCCAAGAGAATCAATGAGTGTCTTGATTGAAGAAGAGAAGAATATGAACTTGATCCCGAGAATGCAACATCTCCTAAGCTCAATGAACTCCCCATCTCTGATTTTCCCATTCTCTTTACTTTCTGTTATTTACTTTTATACTTAAACACCCCATTCCCATTTAATTTCCTGTAATTTAAGCTTCTGCACTTTAATTTCCTACTATTTACTTTTCCCGCCATTTAATTTTCTGTAATTCCATATTCAAATCTGCTTAGTTCAACTAGAATGCCCCTCCAATTAAAGTTGATCAACCAATCAATCCCTGTGGGATTCGACCTCACTCTATTGTGAGTTTTTACTTGACGACAATCTGGTGCACTTGCCGGTGGAAATTTGTTGAGAGACAAGTTTTCGTGCATCAAGGCACACCCCCTTAGTGCTGAATACCCACTCAAGAAATCCCTAACCAAGAACTAAAGGAAGCCAAGGCTCATATAGAGACCATAGAGGTTCCCTTGCATGCACTTTTGCAGTGCATGAGTTCTGATGAGTACTCATCCTCTGATGAGGATGAGGACTCCTGGGAAGAGCAAGTTGCTCGGTACCTAGGAGCTCTCATGAAGATGAATGCCAAGCTATTTGGTGTAAAGCCTTTGGAGGAAGAACCTCCAGTTCTTTCCAAAGAACTCAAAGCTTTGGTTCAGTAGAAGCTACCTCAAAAGCTTCCAGATCCTAGATGCTTCTTGATTTCTTGCATCATAGGCACCATGACCTTTGAGAAGGCTTTGTGTGACCTAGGGTCAAGCATAAACCTCATGCCACTCTCTGTAATGGAGAAGTTGGGAATTTTTGAGGTACAAGCTGCATACATCTCACTAGAGATGGCACACACATCATTGAAGAAAGCATATGGCTTAGTAGAAGATATATTGGTAAATGTTGAAGACCTTTACATCCCTGCAAACTTCATTATCTTAGATACTGGGGAAGATAAGGATGAATCCATCATCTTTGGAAGACCTTTTCTAGCC
Organism: Arachis hypogaea; assembly: GCF_003086295.3. Taxonomy (NCBI): domain Eukaryota; kingdom Viridiplantae; phylum Streptophyta; class Magnoliopsida; order Fabales; family Fabaceae; genus Arachis; species Arachis hypogaea. Next base: position 77,495,632 of record NC_092040.1, read on the forward strand.
ACCATCAATTCTATCATTGATGTAGCAAAGGGAGAAGTAATTCTACAACTAGGGGAGGATCACATCTTATTCAAGATGCTTCACCCCAACTTTCCCTCTGAGAAGAAAGAGATAACTGTACAACACTTAGTATTCTAACCATCCCTTTTAGTGCAAAGTTTTACTAAACCCCCAAACATCAATTATAAGTTTGGTGTTAGGCAGCCATTAACAAGCACTGGAAACAAAGGTACTCAGAAGAAAGTACCTAAAGGCTAGAGGGACAAGAAAGTTCTCACTGAAGGCTTCTCACCTGGCATGAGAGTTGTCTTCACCAAGAAGCCAGTCATACCACATATAGTGAGTCGTATCCTGTCTCAAAAGCATGTGGAGCTCATTCACGAGAAGATAGGAAGAAAGTTCACTGTACGGGGCAAAATTCTTAGCCCATATCATTCTCCGTAAGGAGCTAACCGTCAAGCTAGTGACGTTAAAGGAGCGCTTGTTGGGAGGCAACCCAACCCTAATTTATTATTTTTATTCTTTTAATTCCTTATTTTGTTTTTTTCTTTAAGTTATTTCTTTAGGATCTTGATCATGTGCAGCAGTCAAAACAGAGACAGAAAGGTTCAGTAGTGAAAATAGAACACTCTGGATGGAGTGTTGTTGGCGTTGAACGCCAGCCAGGGAGCACTGACTGGGCATTCAACGCCCTAAATGGCAGCAAGGCTAGCGTTGAACGCCAATAATGAGCTAATAATTTATACGTTTTTTGGCATTGTTTTTAGGTAGTTTTTAGTATGATCAAGTTACTTTTAGGGATGTTTTCATTAGTTTTTATGCTAAATTCACATTTCTGGACTTTACTATGAGTTTGTGTGTTTTTCTGTGATTTTAGGTATTTTCTGGCTGAAATTGAGGGACCTGAGCAAAAGTCTGATAGGAGGCTAACAAAGGACTGCTGATGCTGTTGGAATCTGACCTCCTTGCACTCAAAATGGATTTTCTGGTGTTATATGACTCCAAATGGCGCGCTCTCAATGGCGTTGAAAGGTAGACATCTAGAGCTTTTCAGCAATATATAATAGTCCATACTTTATTCGTAATTAGACAATGTAAACTGGCGCTCAACGCCAGTTCCATGCAGCATTCTGGAGTCAAACGCCAGAAACACGTCATGAACCAGAGTTGAACGCCCAAAACACGTTACAACTTGGCGTTCAACTCCAAGAGAAGCCTCAACTCGTGGATAGATCAAGCTCAGCCCACGCACACACCAAGTGGGCCCCGGAAGTGGATTTATGCATCAATTACTTAGTTCTGTAAACCCTAGTAGCTAGTCTAGTATAAATAGGATATGTACTATTGTATTAGACATGTTTGATCAGTTTATGCGATCTTAGACATTGGGGGCTGGCCATTCGGCCATGCTTAAACCTTCATCACTTATGTATTTTCAACGGTGGAGTTTCTATACACCATAGATTAAGGGTGTGGAGCTCTGCTGTACCTCAAGTTTCAATGCAAGTACTACTATTTTCTATTCAATTCGACTTATTCTTATTCTAAGATATTCGTTGCACTTCAACATGATGAATGTGATGATCCATGACACTCATCATCATTCTCGCCTATGAACGCGTGACTGACAACCACTTCTGTTCTACCTTAGACCGGGCGTATATCTCTTGGATTCCTTAATCAGAATCTTCGTGGTATAAGCTAGAATTGATGGCGGCATTCATGGGAATCCGGAAAGTCTAACCTTTTCTGTGGTATTCCGAGTAGGATTCCGGAATTGAATGACTGTGACGAGCTTCAAACTCGCGATTACTGGGCGTGATGACAAACGTAAAAGAATCAAGGGATTCTATTCCAACATGATCGAGAACCGACAGATGATTAGCCGTGCTGTGACAGAGCATTTGGACCATTTTCACTGAGAGGATGGGATGTAGCCATTGACAACAGTGATACCCTACATACAGCTTGCCATAGAAAGGAGTGACAAAGATTGGATAAAAGTAGTAGGAAAGCAGAGATTCAGAAGGAACACAGCACCTCCAAACACTTGCCTGAAATTCCCACCATTGAATTACATGAGTAACTCTATCTTTATTTTCTGTTTAAATTTATTATTATTATTCGAAAATCTAATAATCTCTTAATATAGTTGAATCCGCCTGACTGGGATTTACAAGATGACCATAGCTTGCTTCATACCAACAATTTCTGTGGGATCGTCCCTGTTCCGAGGGTTACCTGAATCTGTAGGTCGATCTCGGACGAGATCTTCTGTGTTGGTCGGAGCCGACGTGTCCGCCAGGCGTACAGCGGCCAGAGCTGGTGTGTCCGACTTGTTGGACTTGGTGGTGGTGTTGATCGTTCGTTCCCGGAGGGTGGGGGCACCTGCAAGGGACTCCGATGCTTAAGTTAGCAAGGGTATTAAGCAGGTATTGAGTAGAATCAGAGTATGAGTTATACCTGGGTGCTCCAGTATATTTATATTAGTGAGAAGTGACCTTTCTAGATAAGATAAGTTAGTTATCTTATCTTATCTTATCTTTTGGGTGAGGTCAGCTTATCTTTCAACGGAACTGCCTTTATCTCTATAGGTTGGGATTGCCTCTGGATTTGGGTCATGTCCCTTTATTTGGGCCCTTTATCGGGCTTTCCTGCTGACTTGGCTGAGCTATTTGAGAAGAGGTCGGGTTGTCCTGACCTGAAGAGGTCGGGTTGTCCTGACCTGAAGAGGTCGGTCGCTTTGTTTTGTAGAACATCCCGGGTCGGACAGCTCGACCCAGGGTATGAACAGTGCCCCTGCTTGAGCTCGGTTCTTCCCTTGGAGGTCGAGTCTTTGAGTGAAGTTGAACTCAAGCATTTTGTCGATTCCTTTTCTTTGTAGAGTCTTTTTTGAATGTAGAAACGTTTTCCTCTAAAAGCGCGTGCTCTTGTATATGCGCTTTTTTGGGAACGCAAGCGGTTTTAACATCCGCATTTAATTGGCATTTAATTGCCCCATTCTCTCTTGGCTTTTATTTTAAATCTCTCAATCAAAAAACGATTTCTCTTCTTCACTTCTTCTCCGTAACTCCTCCCTTTACTCTCTCATTTTTCTGTGTCTCTCATCTGCTCTATGTCTTTCGTTTGCTCCTCTACTTTTCTTGTGTTTGTGGCGTCGCTTGGCGTTCTTCTGGGCAGCCTTTATCCCTGCACTTCCACTCTTCCTCGAAGCTTCTTTCGTTTACAGGTTAGTCTGATTTTGCATTTTATTTTTGGCTTTTGCGATGAAGTTTTCCTTTTGATCTTCTTTTTGGAGAAAGTTTGGATTTTTCTGTTTTCATCGTGCTTGACTTTGTTGTATGCTCCAGAATTTTCTTTGTTTTTGGTGTGTACCTTTTGTTGCTTGAATCTTTTTCTTTTGCATGTTGCCGCCATTTCTGTTTGTGCCTTGGCTTGATGATTTTTGCTTGATTTTGAAAAGTTTGTGCCTTTGCTGTTTTTCCATTAGCCTTTTTGGTGTTCTGATAAACTGTAGCAGTAGTGTTGGTAAACTGTAGGAGCAAATGCTTTTCCTGATAAACTGTAGAAGGATGGATTTTTTGCGTTTTTTGCTCCCTTTGCTTTCTGTTCCGAACTTTATTCTGATGAGTGCCGAGATGTGGATTGTAGAAATGATGTTGAGGACCCTACTTGTTTACTGCCTCCAAGGGATGCTCCAAGACTTCTTCTCTTGAGTCTTGGGGTTTTTCCCTTTTTGGTTTATCCGTTCGTTTGAGACGTTTTTGACCCATGTCCGAGATATTTTTAAGTAATCCACTCTTCTTTTCTTTTGTAGGATTTAGTTGGCCTCATGTCTTCCCAGGTTCCTGCGGGTATGGCCGATTGGGTGGACTCCATGGTTCTCCTGTGTGTCTCGCTGGCTGATTCTGAGTTTTGTGCTCAGCTTAGGCAGTTTCATAGTGTCTGTAGCAATTCTGGTGATGAGAAGAACTATGAACTTGTCCCTCCTTCTTCTGACGAGAGAGTCTATTTTTCAACTCGGGTTGTTGATGGTTGCCCTTTCTTTTATGTTTATGACTTTTTCTTTGGTCTGCTGGGTATTACCCTTCCTTTTATGCAATTTGAAATCGACCTGTTATGGTCTTGTAATATTGCCCCATCTCAACTTCACCCTAATTCCTGGGGGTTTATAAAGATTTTTCAATTGTTGTGCAATGGTTTAGGTATCCCTGCTTCCCAATCTCTCTTTTTCTATTTGTTTGTCTTGACTAAGCCCGGAGTGGTAAAAAAGAAGGCAGCTTGGGTCTCTTTTCGCTCTACCCAAGGAAAGAAGGTCTTTTCCATGTTTTGACGAGTCTTTTCGTGATTTTAAAAACTACTTTTTCAAGGTCCGATCTGTTGAAGGAGCTCGGCCCTTTTTTCTGGACGAAAATGATGAGCCTACCTTTCCCCTGGAATGGCAAAAAGATGTGAGGGTCTCCAGGTATTATTGGGACATGTTGGATGAGGCTGAACGGGCCTTTGTGACTGTTTTGGAAGAGCGCTGGGGTCAGCCTCCCCATCTTGATACAAAGAAATTTCTAACCAATCCTTCTCTTCTTCAAACTGAACTGGGTATCTTGTATTTTCCTTGCTATCTGTTTATGTTTACTTGTAGCTGTATTTCCGACGTGTTCGATTTGTAGCTTGACTTCTGTTTTATTTTAAGAGGGCACAGAAGGCGACTGCTGCCAGGAATATTGCCACCAAGGCGGTTGGGGAGGGGTCCTCCCAAGTGCGCGAGAAGCCGTCAGTGCCGAGTTCCCCCTTAGTGAAGAAAGCGATTCCGACACCTCGGGTCCGCTTGGTGGATCCTCATCCTGCTTCTGCCGTTCCATCTGCTGCCCCTCCAAATAAGAAACAAAAGACGGTTGAGCCCTTCGATCTTAATGCCCCTGACTTCAATGCCATCGAGTTCATAGATCAACAAATTGGGCCCTATGGCACCCTTTCGATGGATGATGTGTCCATCCTCCGTCATTTGGAATTTATGGCCCAGAATCACGTGCAGATGGCGTTTATGGTGGCCGCTATACACTGGACTACTCAAAGTCTCCCTCTTCATGCCACCAAGGCATTTATGGAGGAGGCAAAGCAAGAGTTTGACCGGATGAAGGGGCTGAAGGAGGAGCTCGAATTAAAGGTGACCAAGTTAGAGAAGGATCTAGAGAATGAGAAGGCGAGTTCCCTTTCATTGGCGGCTTCTTTGAGGTTGGCTGAGGACACAACCCTGATGCATAAAGATAGTTATGTTACAACTTATCGGGAGGTGATGCGTCTGAGGGGGGAGTTGGACAGTGCTCGGGAGGATTATTCTGAGCTCCAAGGTCATCTTGTCGACAGCGTGACTGCTGCTTACGAGAACTTGAAGGAGCAAATTCGTGTCATTGCTCCCGAGGCCGATCTCACCCTTTTCAGTTTAGACAATATTGTCAGAGATGGCAAGATTGTCCCTGATGACGAGGGTGATGATGATGCTGATCCTCCTCCTGTGTCCTCTGCCAAAGTGTCGACTACCTCTGATCCTCCGGTTACACCTGATTCGGATTGCCAAGTTCTGAACTGGGAGGATGGAACTATCGATGCCGTGCCTATTCAGACTCGTCCTCCTTCTCCCTGTCCTGATACTGCCAAGGATGTTCCTGATGCTTGCTGATCTTTTTCTGGATTCTTATGTTAGTTGGCCCGGCATGTGGGCTCTTAAAACTTTTTATTTATTTGCTGATGTTTTCTGGTTGTTTTGTCTGGCAACCTTATTTTAAAAAAATAAAAGTAGCTCGTTATCCTTTTTTGATAGCCTCCGAGGCTTTAAAATTTTGTAGATCATATCAAGGTTGATATTTTCTTCTGTTTTCTAAGAATGTTGGACCTTGCAGTTTGACCTTTTTGGATTGCCTCGTGCTTATCGTTTGTAGCTTGGATCCTCTGTAATTGTGTGGATCCGACTTGTTTTCTCGTTTTTGTAAGTATTTTTGGTGTTTCTCCAACTGATTTCTTTGCGTTGATTCCCTTTATTTCTGTAATCCTCTTTTCTGGACCTTCGTCAGGTCTCTTTTAGGGATTACTTTTGTATGTAGGAGTCCGACTTTGTTTAGGTTGGTCTCTTCTGTAATCCTCTTTCTTGGATCTTTATCAGATCTCTTTCAGGGGTTACTTGTATAACTTTTCAGTAGCAAGAGTCCGACTTCGTTATGTCGGTCTTCTTTAAGTTATAGCGTAATCCTCTTTCTTGGATCTTTTTTTTTTATCTCTTTCAGGGATTACTTGTATAACTTTTCAGTGGTAGGAGTCCGACTTCGTTATGTCGGTCTCCTTTAAGTTATTTTTCGTAGTCCTCTTTCTTGGATCTTTTGTCAGATCTCTTTCAGGGATTACTTGTATAACTTTTCAGTGGTAGGAGTCCGACTTCGTTATGTCGGTCTCCTTTAAGTTATTTTTCGTAGACCTCTTTCTTGGATCTTTTGTCAGATCTCTTTCAGGGACTACTTTGATAACTTTTTATTTTGGGCAGACTTTATTATGTCGGGCCCTTCTAAGTTAAAGTAATCCTCTTTAATAGGGTTGGCCAGACCTCTTTCCAGGGTTTACTTATAACTTGGGTTGACTTGGTCCGACTTCCGCACGTCGGCCAGTCTTTAAGTTATTATTTTAGCTATCCGTAAGACCTCGTCAGGTTCTTTTTTTGGATTGCTTTCGATAACTTCTTACATTATTCTGTGTTCATCTTTGCCGATTTGTAGAAAATGGTTGGTATCTTTAGATCGTCCTTTGGGTGAATCGCGTTTTCACTTTTATCAGACGATTATCTTTATCGTGGTCGGGCAGTGAATTTGTTTTTCACTTTCTGCCGTCCTGTTGCTTTATAATCGGACGATGAATACTTCAAATTAATGCGTCTTGGACTCTTGTAGAATATCTAAAATATATTTTATTTAAAGGAAAATGCGAATATATACATGTGGGATTTTTTTGGTCCAGGTCTCGACCTGGTGCTTCATTAAAAAACCCTTTTTCTGGAAAAAGAGTACATTTAGTGAGACCTTTTACCTTTTCTAACTGTAGTACCTTCGTAGGTTGCAGGCGTGCCATGATCGGGGAAGCTCTCGTCCATCAAGCTCAGATAGTCTGTAGTAGACCTTCCCAAGTACTTCTTTGACTCGATAGGGTCCTTTCCAGTTCGCTGCCAGCTTCCCTTCTTCGGGTCAAGTTGTTCCAATGTCATTTCGGATCAGGATGAGATCATTCTCTGTGAAACTTCTCGGCACTACCTTTTGATTATATCTGGAAGTCATTCATCGCTTTAGAGCTTCTTCCCTGATCCGAGTTCTTTCTTGGATTTCGGGTAACAAGTTGAGCTCTTCTCTCTGAAGTTGGGAGTTTGCTTGTTCATTGTAGTGGACTACTCGGGGAGATCCTTCTTTGATTTCTATTGGAATCATTGCCTCCGCTCCGTATGCTAGTCGGAATGGTGATTCGTTTGTAGTAGAATGGGGGGTTGTTCGATATGCCCATAGGACATGTGGAAGTTCCTCGGCCTAGGCTCCCTTTGCTTCTCGTAGCCTCCGCTTTAGTCCGGCCAATATGACTTTGTTGGCTGCTTCGGCTTGTCCATTGGCTTGGGGATGTTTGACAGAGGTGAACTGGTGCTTTATGTTTAGGTCGGCCACAAGTTTTCTGAAGCTTGCATCTGTAAATTGGGTACCGTTGTCCGTGGTGATGGAGTATGGTATTCCAAACCTCGTAATAATGTTCCTATATAGGAATTTTCGACTTCTTTGAGCGGTAGCGTTGGCTAGGGGTTCTGCCTCGATCCATTTTGTGAAATAGTCTATTCCTACTATGAGGAATTTTACTTGTCTCGATCCCTGTGGGAAGGGTCTGAGAAGGTCGAGTCCCTATTTCGCAAATGACAAGGGTGAGGTCACACTGATGAGCTTTTCTGGTGGCGCAATGTGAAAGTTGGCATGCTTCTGGCATGGTGGGCATGTCCTCACAAATTCTGTAGCCTCCTTTTGTAGAGTTGGCCAATAGAATGCCGCCCGGAGTATCTTTTTGGTGAGAGCTTGCGCTCCGAGATGATTACCACAAATGCCGCTATGTACTTCCTCCAAGACTTCCTTTGTTTTAGAAGTAGGTACGCATTTTAGTAAAGGTGTTGATATCCCTCTTTTGTATAGTGTGTTGTTTATGATAGTATAGTACTGTGCTTCCCGTTTCAGCCTCTTTGCCTCCTTTTCATCTGTAGGGAGTGCTTCTATTTTGAGATAATTTATTATGGGGGTCATCCATCCTTGATCCCGACCTATTATGGCTAGGAATTTTTCTTCTTCCGCTATTGACGGGTTCTGTAGTATCTCCTGGATGAGGCTTCTGTTGTTGCCCCCTGGTTTGGTGCTGGCTAATTTTGAAAGGGCGTCAGCTCGGGCATTTTGCTCACGAGGTATGTGGTAAATTCTATATTCCCCGAGTTGTCCGAGCTGTTCTTTGGTTTTATCCAAATATTTTTTCATGGTCGGATCTTTGGCTTGGTAGCTTCCTATTATTTGTGAGGTTATGACTTGTGAGTCACTGTAGATGTTGAGTTTTCGAGCTCTAACCTCCCTAGCCAGCTTTAAACTAGCTAATAGTGCTTCGTATTCTGCCTGGTTGTTTGAGGCCGGGAATTCGAATTTAAGGGAGAGCTCAAGTTGAGTTCCTTGGTTGTTTTCGATTATCACACCCGCACCGTTTCCTATTTTATTCGAGGATCCGTCTACGTATATGTTCCACTCTATGGGGATTTCCGAGGTGTCTGTGAATTCTGTGATGAAGTCGGCCAGGTGTTGTGATTTGATGGCTATCCGTACCTCGTATTGGAGGTCGAACTCAGACAACTCAATTGCCCATTGTAGGATTCTTCCTGCTAGATCTGTTTTCTGCAATATCCCTTTTATGGGTTGGTTGGTCAGAACTTTAATGGTATGCGCTTGGAAATATGGGCGAAGCCGCCGTGATGTGAGGATCAGAGCGTAGGAAAACTTTTCTATTTTTTGGTAGTTCAGCTCAAATCCCTGTAGCGCTTTGCTAATGAAGTAGACGGGTTTTTGCCCATGTTCGTCTTCTCTGACTAGTGCTGAGGCTGTTGCCCGGCTCTCTACTGCGAGATATAATATGAGCGGTTCTCCTTCTCGTGGCCGAGATAGGATAGGTGGCCGTCCTAAGAACTCTTTGAAGTCTCGGAAGGCTTGCTCACATTCCGTCGTCCATTCGAACTGTTTTCCCTTTCTTAAAGTAGCATAGAAGGGAAAAGATCTTATCGCGGCTCTTGCTAAGAATCGGGATAGAGCGGCCAGCCTTCCGTTGGGTTGTTGTACTTCTTTAACACAAGTTGGGCTCTTCATGTTGAGTATGGCTTGACACTTGTCTGGATTTACTTCAATCCCCCTTTATGTGAGCTTGAAGCCCAAGAATTTGTCTGCTTCTACTGCGAAGGTGCATTTTGCGGGATTGAGCTGCATGTCGTGTTTCCTGATAGTGTAAAACACTTGTGCCAGGTCGGATAATAATGTATCTTCGCCTTGTGTCTTTGTCAACATGTCGTCTACATAAACATCCATGGTTTTCCCGATGTGATCTGAGAAAACTTTATTCATTAGCCTTTGATAAGTAGCTCCTGCGTTCTTGAGACCGAAAGGCATCACGATGTAACAGTAGTTTGCCTTCGGCGTTAGGAACGAGGTCTTTTCTTGATCTGGCGGATACATGGGGATTTGGTTGTACCCTCAATACACGTCCATGAACGAAAGATATTTATATCCTGATGAAGCATCTACTAGAGCGTCGATGCTTGGGAGTGGGTAAGGGTCTTTTGGGCAGGCTTTGTTGAGGTCGGTGTAGTCGGTGCACATTCACCACTTCCCATTTGACTTTTTCACCAAGACGACGTTTGCTAGCCATAGTGGGTATTTGACTTCCCTTATGAACCCGGCCTCGAGTAGCACCTGTACTTGTTCTTCCACAGCTTAAGCTCGTTCTGGTCTGAGTTTTCTTCGTCTTTGTTGTACCGGCCGGGATCCCGGGTAGACTGCCAATTTGTGGCTCATTAGTTCGGGATCAATGCCTGGCATGTCGGCAGCTTTCCATGCAAAGAGATCAACATTATCTCGTAGGAACCGTATTAGTGATTCCTTTGTGTCTCCTTTCAGGTTCGTGCCAATATTAGTTGTTTTATCCGAAGTGTCTCCGATCTGGACTCTTTCTACTTCTCCTTCGGGTCGTGGTCGGAATTCTTCTCACCTCTGAACTCCACCGAGCTCGATTGTGTGGAACTCTCCTCCTTCACCTCGGAGGTTTAGGCTTTCGTTATAACAGCGACGTGCCATCTTTTGATCTGCCTTTATTGTAGCTATCCCTTCCGCAGTTGGGAATTTCATACATAGATGTGGAGTTGAAACTATTGAGCCGAGTTGATTTAATGTTGTCCGACCTATTAAGGCATTGTAGGCTGAGCTTACGTTGACCACGATGTAGTCTATCTTGAGTGTTCTGGATTGGTTCCCTTTTCCGAAGGTTGTATGCAGCGATACGTATCCCAGCGGTTGAACTGGGGCATTGGTGCGCGAAATTGTGAACAATACTTTTCACAAATCTCATAATCCCCGGTCATGAACCCCAAAAAACTTGGTGTTCAATACCATTGCATTACACAACTTCGCACAACTAACCAGCAAGTGTACTGGGTCGTCCAAGTAATAAACCTTACGCGAGTAAGGGTCGATCCCACGGAGATTGTTAGTATGAAGCAAGCTATGGTCATCTTGTAAATCATAGTCAGGCAAACTCAAATGGATGTAGGTGATAAACGCATAAAAACATAAAGGTAAAGATAGAGGTACTTATGTAATTCATTGGTAGGAACTTCAGATAAGCGCATGAAGATGCCTTCCCTTCCGTCTCTCTGCTTTCCTACTGTCTTCATCCAATCCTTCTTACTCCTTTCCATGGCAAGCTTATGCAAGGGTTTCACCGTTGTCAGTGGCTACCTCCCATCCTCTCAGTGAAAATGTTCCTATGCTCTGTCACAGTATGGCTAATCATCTGTCGGTTCTCGGTCAGGCCGGAATAGAATCCAGCGATTCTTTTGCGTCTGTCACTAACGCCCCGCCTGCTAGGAGTTTGAAGCACGTCACAGTCATTCAATCATTGAATCCTACTCAGAATACCACAGACAAGGTTAGACCTTCCGGATTCTCTTGAATGCCGCCATCAGTTCTAGCCTATACCACGAAGACTCTGATCTCACGGAATGGTTGGCTCGGTTGTCAGGCGAGCACTCGGTTGTTAGGCGATCAACCATGCATCGTGCAATCAGGAATCCAAGAGATATTCACCCAATCGAAGGTAGAACGGAGGTGGTTGTCAGTCACACGTTCATAGGTGAGAATGATGATGAGTGTCACGGATCATCACATTCATCAAGTTGAAGAACAAGTGATATCTTAGAACAAGAACAAGCGGAATTGAATGGAAGAACAATAGTAATTGCATTAATACTCGAGGTACAGCAGAGCTCCACACCTTAATCTATGGTGTGTAGAAACTCCACCGTTGAAAATACATAAGAACAAGGTCTAGGCATGGCCGAATGGCCAGCCTCCCAATGATCTAAGAACTAGATGTCCAAAGATGATCAAAGGATCAAAAGAAATCCAAAGATCCAAAGATCAAAATACAATAGTATAATGTCCTACTTATAGAAAACTAGTAGCCTAGGGTGTACAGAGATGAGCAAATGACATAAAAATCCACTTCCGGGCCCACTTGGTGTGTGCTTGGGCTGAGCAATGAAGCATTTTCGTGCAGAGACTTCTCTTGGAGTTAAACGCCAGCTTTTATGCCAGTTTGGGCGTTTAACTCCCATTTTGGTGCCAGTTCCGGCGTTTAACGCTGGAAATCTTGAAGGTGACTTTGAACGCCGGTTTGGGCCATCAAATCTTGGGCAAAGTATAGACTATCATATATTGCTGGAAAGCCCAGGATGTCTACTTTCCAACGCCGTTGAGAGCGCGCCAATTGGGCTTCTGTAGCTCCAGAAAATCCACTTCGAGTGCAGGGAGGTCAGAATCCAACAGCATCTGCAGTCCTTTTTAGTCTCTGAATTAGATTTTTGCTCAGGTCCCTCAATTTCAGCCAGAAAATACCTGAAATCACAGAAAAACACACAAACTCATAGTAAAGTCCAGAAAAGTGAATTTTAACTAAAAACTAATAAAAATATACTAAAAACTAACTAGATCATACTAAAAACATACTAAAAACAATGCCAAAAAGCGTACAAATTATCCGCTCATCACAACACCAAACTTAAATTGTTGCTTGTCCTCAAGCAACTGAAAATCAAATAAGATAAAAAGAAGAGAATATGCAATGAATCCCAAAAACATCTGTGAAGATCAGTATTAATTAGATGAGCGGGGCTTTTAGCTTTTTGCCTCTGAACAGTTTTGGCATCTCACTCTATCCTTTGAAATTCAAAATGATTGGCTTCTTTAGGAATTCAGAATCCAGATAGTGTTATTGATTCTCCTAGTAGAGTATGATGATTCTTGAACATAGCTACTTATTGAGTCTTGGCTGTGGCCCAAAGCACTCTGTCTTCCAGTATTACCACCGGATACATACATGCCACAGACACATAATTGGGTGAACCTTTTCAGATTGTGACTCAGCTTTGCTAAAGTCCCCAATTAGAGGTGTCCAGGGTTCTTAAGCTCACTCCTTTTGCCTTGGATCACAACTTTATTTCTTTCTTTCTTTCTCTCTTTTTTTCGAAAAATATTTTTTTATTTTTTTATTTTTTTTCGTTTTTTTTTTGTATTCACTGCTTTTTCTTGCTTCAAGAATTATTTTATTGATTTTTCAGATCCTCAGTAACATGTCTCCTTTTTCATCATTCTTTCAAGAGCCAACATTCATGAACCACAAATTCAAGATACATATGCACTGTTTAAGCATACATTTAGAAAACAAAAATATTGCCACCACATCAAAATAATTAAACTGTTATAAAATTCAAAATTCATGCAATTCTTCTCTTTTTCAATTTAAGCACGTTTTTATTCAAGAAAGGTGATGGATTCATAGGACATTCATAACTTTAAGGCATAGACACTAAGACACTAATGATCACAAGACACAAACATAGATAAACATAAGCATAAAATTCGAAAAACAGAAGAATAAAGAACAAGGAAATCAAAGAACGGGTCCACCATAGTGATGGCGGTTCTTTCTTCCTCTTGAGGATCCTATGGAGTGCTTGAGCTCCTCAATGTCTCTTCCTTGTCTTTGTTGCTCCTCCCTCATGATTCTTTGATCTTCTCTAATTTCATGGAGGATGATGGAGTGTTCTTGATGCTCCACCCTTAGTTGTCCCATGTTGGAACTCAATTCTCCTAGGGAGGTGTTTAGTTGCTCCCAATAGTTTTGTGGAGGAAAGTGCATCCCTTGAGGAATCTCAGGGATCTCATGATGAGTGGGGTCTCTTGTGTGCTCCATCCTTTTTTTAGTGATGGGCTTGTCCTCATCAATGGGGATGTCTCCCTCTATGTCAACTCCAATCATGATGCTATGGATCATGATAGCCCGGTCTATGGTAACTTCAGACCGGTTGCTAGTGGGAATGATTGAGCGTTGTATAAACTCTAACCATCCTCTAGCCACGGGTTTGAGGTCATGCCTTCTCAATTGAACCGGCTTCCCTTTTGAATCTCTCTTCCATTGGGCGCCCTCTTTACATATGACTGTGAGGACTTGGTCCAACCTTTGATCAAAGTTGACCCTTCTAGTGTAAGGATGTTCATCTCCTTGCATCATAGGCAAGTTGAATGCCAACCTTACACTTTCCGGACTAAAATCCAAGTACTTCCCCCGAACCATAGTAAGATAATTCTTTGGATTCGGGTTCACACTTTGGTAATGGTTCTTGGTGATCCATGCATTGGCATAGAACTCTTGAACCATCAAGATTCCGACTTGTTGAATGGGGTTGGTAAGAACTTCCCAACCTCTTCTTCGGATCTCATGTCGGATCTCCGGATATTCACCCTTTTTGAGTGAAAAAGGGACCATGGGGATCACCTTCTTCAAGGCCACAACTTCATAGAAGTGGTCTTGATGCACCCTTGAGATGAATCTCTCCATCTCCCATGACTCGGAGGTGGAAGCTTTTGCCTTCCCTTTCCTCTTTCTAGAGGTTTCTCCGGCCTTGGATGCCATAAATGGTTATGGAAAAGCAAAAAGCAATGCTTTTACCACACCAAACTTAAAATGTTTGCTCGTCCTCAAGCAAAAGAAGAAAGAAGATAGTAGAAGAAGAAGAAATGAAGGAGAGGGGAATGGCTATTGTTTTCGGCCAAGAATGAGAGAAGTGGTGTGTATGTTGTGTGAAAATGAAGGAGTGAAGGAGGGTTTATATAAGAGAGGGGAAGGGTAAGGTTCGGCCATTTGAGGGTGGGTTTGGGTGGGAAAGTGGTTTGAATTTGAATGGTGAGGTAGGTGGGGTTTTATGAAAGATGGATATGAGTGGGGAAGAGAAAGATGGGATGGGATAGGTGAAGGGTTTTTTTGGGGAAGAGGTGTTGAGGTGATTGGTGAATGGGTGAAGAAGAGAGAGAGTGTGGTAGGGTAGGTGGGGATCCTGTGGGCTCCACAGATCCTGAGGTGTCAAGGAAAAGTCATCCCTGCACCAAATGGCAAGAAAAAACACATTTTTAGCCATTTCTGGCGTTAAACGCCGGGCTGGTGCCCATTTCTGGCGTTTAACGCCAGCTTCTTGCCCTTTTCTGGCGTTTAACGCCAGTCTGGTGCCCCTTTCTGGTGTTAAACGCCCAGAATGGTGCCAGACTGGGCGTTAAACGCCCAACAGCTAACCTCACTGGCGTTTAAACGCCAGTGGGTGCGTCCTCCAGGGTGTGCTGTTTTTCTTCCTATTTTTCATTCTGTTTTTGCTTTTTTCATTGATTTTGTGACTTCTCATGATCATCAACCTACAAAAAACATAAAATAACAAAAGGGAATAGATAAAATATAACATTGGGTTGCCTCCCAACAAACGCTTCTTTAATGTCAATAGCTTGACAGTGGGCTCTCATGGAGCCTCAGAAATGCTCAGAGCCATGTTGGAACCTCCCAACACCAAACTTAGAGTTTGAATGTGGGGGTTCAACACCAAACTTAGAAATTGGTTGTGGCCTCCCAACACCAAACTTAGAGTTTGACTGTGGGGACTCTGTTAGGCTCTGCTTTGAGAGAAGCTCTTCATGCTTCCTCTCCATGATGACAGAGGGATATCCTTGGGCCTTAAACACCAAGGATTCTTCATTCACTTGAATGATCAACTCTCCTCTATCAACATCAATCACAGCCTTTGCTGTGGCTAGGAAGGGTCTGCCAAGGATGATGGATTCATCCATGCACTTCCCAGTCTCTAGGACTATGAAATCAGTAGGGATGTAGTGGTCTTCAACCTTTACCAGAACATCCTCTACAAGTCCATGGGCTTGTTTTCTTGAGTTGTCTGCCATCTCCAGTGAGATTTTTGCAGCTTGCACCTCAGAGATCCCTAGCTTCTCCATTACAGAGAGGGGCATGAGGTTCACACTTGACCCTAAGTCACACAAGGCCTTCTTGAAGGTCATGGTGCCTATGGTACAAGGTATTGAAAACTTCCCAGGATCCTGCCTCTTTTGAGGTAGTTTCTGTCTAGACAAGTCATCCAGTTCCTTGGTGAGCAAAGGGGATTCATCCTCCCAAGTCTCATTTCCAAATAACTTGTCATTCAGCTTCATGATTGCTCCAAGGTATTTAGCAACTTGCTCTTCAGTGACATACTCATCCTCTTCAGAGGAAGAATACTCATCAGAGCTCATGAATGGCAGAAGTAAGTCCAGTGGAATCTCTATTGTCTCATTTTGAGCCTCAGATTCCCATGGTTCCTCATTGGGGAACTCATTGGAGGCAAGTGGACGTCCATTGAGGTCTTCCTCAGTGGCGTTCACTACCTCTCCTTCCTCCCAAAATTCGGCCATGTTGATGGCCTTGCACTCTCCTTTTGGATTTTCTTCTGTATTGCTTGGAAGAGTACTAGGAGGGAGTTCAGTAATTTTCTTGCTCAGCTGTCCCACTTGTCCTTCCAAATTTTTGATGGAGGACCTTGTTTCAGTCATGAAACTTTGAGTGGTTTTGATTAGATCAGAGACCATGGTTGCTAAGTCAGAGGTATTCTGCTTAGAACTCTCTGTCTGTTGCTGAGAAGATGATGGGAAAGGCTTGCTATTGCTAAACCTGTTTCTTCCACCATTATTGTTATTGAAACCTTGTTGAGGTCTCTGTTGATCCTTCCATGAAAGATTTGGATGATTCCTCCATGAAGGATTATAGGTGTTTCCATAGGGTTCTCCCATGTAATTCACCTCTTCCATTGAAGGGTTCTCAGGATCATAAGCTTCTTCCTCAGATGAAGCTTCCTTAGTACTGCTTGGTGCATTTTGCATTCCAGACAGACTTTGAGAAATCATATTGACTTGTTGAGTCAATATTTTGTTCTGAGCCAATATGGCATTCAGAATGTCAATCTCAAGAACTCCTTTCTTCTGACTAGTCCCATTGTTCACAGGATTTCTTTCAGAAGTGTACATGAATTGGTTATTTGCAACCATTTCAATTAGTTCTTGAGCTTCTGCAGGCGTCTTCTTCAGATGAAGAGATTGATGGTGTTTTTGTGGAAAAACGAATTTCCAACACACAAATCCAACCGGCAAGTGTACCGGGTCGCATCAAGTAGTAATAACTCACTTAGAGTGAGGTCGATCCCACAGGGATTGATGGATCAAGCAACTTTAGTGGGTGATTAGTTTAGTCAAGCTAACATTGAGTGAATTGTGTGAAGTTGATCAACAGAAAGTAAATTGCAAGGAATTTAAAAGATGCAGAAAATAAAATTGCAGGAAACTTAAAGAACAAGAAAGTAAAATAGCTGAAACTTATATTGCAAGAAATATAAATTGCATCAAATGTAAAGGGGGGCTGGGGTGCTAGAAATTAAATGAAAGCAGTAGATCCAAGCTTAGAACAATTGCAAGGAAATTAAATTGCAGGAAAAGTAAATTCAAGGTCACAGTAGCTTAAATGTAAATTGCAGAAGAACACAAGTGCAGGAAATTAAATTGGGAGCAATGAGATGCAACAAAGAGACATAGATCATTTTTCAAGTCTCAAGGTGAAACTAACAATTTCAATGAAACAGTAAAAACATAAGGAAAGCCAAGAGCTCAATTGCTCACTTGACCAAAACAGAAACAAAATTCAACTCAATTGTGAAACTCAGAAAAGAAATTCAAGATCTCAGGGAATCAATGAGACTAGAGAACAAGTCTAGATCTCAAGCCCTTCCTTGATCAATTTAGAGAACAATTTGCAGAAGAAAGAAGAAAAATGAATTGCAGAATTAAAGAGAAGATGAAGCAGTATGTGAATTTCAATTATGCAGAAAAAGTAAACAAGAGATCTCAAGGTGAGATTGAAACAGAATTTCTTCAATTCTCTACCCAAGATTTAAAGCAGAAAGGAAAACTTAAAGGAGAGAGCTCTCAAATCCTAATATTCCCTAGTGGGTCTCCTCCCTACAAAGATGGAAATGATGCCTTATATAGGCTTTACAAAATAAAATGAAATTGAAATGAAAAACAAATTAAATGAAAATCCTAATTCTAGCTTGTTCTTGTGCCTTTGAGTGATGATGTGGGCTTTGCTTGCTTTGGATTTGAGGAGAAATGGGTTTGGTTGGCCTTGATTCAATTTGGAGAGGAATTGAATTAAAATGGAATTTTGGCCCATGTTGCTCCCAGGAGGCTGCCCTGCCCTTGTGGAGGGCAGGGCAGAAAATTGTGCATCTGGCCCATGGTGCGTGCGTGTGGTGCGTTGGTGTGTGCAGGATGCTGCCCTGCCCTCGCGGAGGGCAGGGCAGAGTTTTTTGGTGCGCCAGAATGGTGCTGCTGGTGCTGCCGGGTGATGCCTGTGCGCCAGAATGATGCTGCCGAGCCTTCCCTTGGTGCGCCAGATTGGTGCATGTGTGTGCATCACCAAAATGCTGTCCTGCCCTCGCGGAGGGCAGGGCAGTGTTTCCAAAAGATGAAGCTCCGCGTTCGAGACTTGGTGGATGCACACGCTACTTCTTTTCCTTGGTTTATTTTTGCTTATTTTTGGCCCTTAAAGATGCCTTTCGTTCCTGCCTCAATTGTACGCCAAATATGAATTTCTATATATCGTTGGAAAGCTCTGAATGTCAGCTTTCCAACGCAACTGGAAGCACATCAATCGAACGTCTGTAGCTCACGTTATAGCCCTTTGAAGTAGGCATGGTCATGCTGTGAGCGGCCAGATTTTAACTTAGCGAAAATTCTTGCTTCCAACCATACTTTGCATCACGATTCTGCCCTGCCCTTGGCAAGAGCAGGGCAGTGTGCGTGCTGGCTGCTTCCTTCCTTGATTTGGTCATGGGCCACGCTTTTAAAAGCGTGGCCTAAGGCTCCAAAGTGTACCCCAACTTCAAAGTGTACCCCAAAGCTCTTTTTTTCTCCTTTTTTTGTGCTTCTTTGCTTCTTTTTCTTCTTATTTTCTACAAGATTTATAAAATTAAAATATCAAGAAAATATATCATTTAAGTACACAAGAATGCAATATTTAAGCACTAATCATCAATTTCTTGTATGAAAAAGCATAGAAAAATAGGTATATGATGACTTGTCATCACAACACCAAACTTAAACCTTGCTTGTCCCCAAGCAAGAAAAGAATCATGCAATAGAAATTGACAATCCAAGGTAAGAAGAGTAGCAAGTTAATGTTCATGGCAAGCTAGTTTTCTATGCATGCTACAATTACAAAAGAGATGTAAATGATTGATGCTTCTATCTAGCTTATTTTATGAAATCTTTTTCTTATAATTCTTCCTTGAAACAAGCTTTTGATTTTTTTTTTTTTTAGCTTCTCCTTTTGGGTGCTTTGCCCCATGAGTTAATAACAAAGCTACGACTTCTAAATGCTTTGTTTTCAAGTATTACCACTTGATACATAAGCACCACAAGCATTTGAATTAGAGGACTTCATTAAGCTCATTTTTTTCTTTTCTTGACTCTCTAATCATTGATGCTCAGAGCCTTGAGCTTTGAGGGAGTGCTTTTGCACTTGAGCCTAGCCTTGACTTCTAAGTGTTTTGTTTTCAAGCATTTGGCTTGATACATAAACACCACAAGCACTTAGCAAATAAATTGCCATTGGTACTCAGAGCCTTCAGCTTTCTCATTCTTTCCCTTTTTCTTTTCTTGCTTTAATTGTATTTGCTTCTTCAAGGTTTTCTTGATTTCAAAAGATTTCACAAAATGTATAAGATGAAAAACTTCAATTAAATAAAATCCAATGCAAATGGCAACAATCAATCATACTAGCTTTCCAATACTTGTATGCACATGCTAAATTCTTCTTTAATGCCTTGTTTGTTTATGATCATGATACTTTATTGCTTTTGAACTCACAGGATTCAAGTTGGTAGTCATAATGGTATAGCACCATGTTATAATTCAAAATTCAAGCTATGCTTTATTCATACACATGTGTAAACAGAAAAGATGAAGACAATCATGCAATTTAAGTGCCGGAAACAAAGGAGAAGAAAAGGAACTTTACAACCTTGTAGTTCATCTTCATTATTGTTGTCCTCTTTCTCCAATTCTTCCCTTTCCCTTGCCAACTTAGAGTGCTTGCTCATCCTCAAGCAACAATTAGAACAATGGCTATGGGGCTTAAGATAGATCATGAATGTCTTACACAATGCAATGTTAGTAGCACATGTGTTTTAAGCAAGCAAAATGAAAGATAACAATCAAGGCACAAGAAACAGAGACATTTTGATTGCATAGATAAGAAGGTGTGCACAATACATTGCATAAAAGATAAGTGGCACACCAAACTTAGTGTGACACTTTCACTTGGAATTAATGCAAGTATCTTGTAAAGATTTGAAGCAAATTGTGTTGCATAGCAACACCAAACTTAGAATGCAATCCTATGTCCACTTATTTGAATTAAAACCAAGCAAATGAAACTGTTATTTATTAATTACAATCACCAAGCTAAGAATCTGTCATTAATAAAGCTCTCTTGGTAATGTATTAACAAACACAGTAAATAAGCAAACTAAAATGAAAGCATTAAAAACAAAGAATTAACCAAAGTAAACAGAATAACAAAATATCAAATCAAACGAAAATTAACACTGCAAAGACATTATGGTTATGCAGACAAGTGGTGTTGCTGAATGATTTGCATAGAAAAATAGGTGGCACACCAAACTTAGAATCTTGGTGTGTCACTTTCATTTTTTTGATTTGATGCAAACATCCAAAAAGATTGAAAACAATGTTTTGCATGGCAACACCAAACTTAGAATGTAACCATATGCCAATTTATTGAGTTTAAACAAAGTAAAGAAAGAAAACAAAGCAGAGAAGAGAAATTATACCTACGGTTGGGTTACCTCCCAACAAGTGCTCTTTTAGTGTCATTAGCTTGACATGTTGTTCTTCACTTTCTTCCTCTTCTTCCAGTTTGTTAAGAGGAATGACTTCAAGGAAGGAGAAGTTTCAGCTATTATCCCCTGTCTTGGTCTCCTTTCAGCAAGCTTTCTTTTGAAATTGGCTTGATTGAGCATGCTTGCTTGATCAGGGGGAGGATTGTTTGCAGTTGACCTTTTCTTGAATGTTGTCCTTGATATCTTGGTCACAATCCTCTTCTTGGTGTTTTTGTCAATTGCCTTCACTTCCTTGAGTCCAAGTCTTGGTGGTTGTGTAATTGTTGGAGTTTTGTCTTCATCAAGAGTTCCTTGCAGTGATGGTTCAATGACCCCTTCCTTCATGTGATTTTCTGCTTCACTTGAGTTTGACTTCTCTTGAGTGTCTTCCTCCCTTTCTTCTTCATGATTTTCCATTAATACTTCTGGGAGGGAATCTTTATGTTTCATTGTCACCTCAAGTGGTTCTTGTGAATGTAAAAGTTCAGGATCAAATGCCTCCTCCACCTCATTTTTCATTAGAATTTTGCTTGACACAGAGGCTTCCTCATCTTGCCTTTCCACTTTCTTCGTTGCAATCAACAATTGAGCTGTGTGCACTTCCATGTTTGTGAAGAAATTCTCTTTTCTTTTCCAGAATTTCTTTTCCTCCTCCCAACATCTTTTGAGCATGGACTCAATCCTTGAGAGTCCTTGGCTTGTGGAAGTTTGTGTTGGTTGTGAGTCATGGGATGGATTTTGTGTTGAGGCATAGTTAATTGATGAAGAATTTTCAAATGAGAAACTGGGAAGTGAGGGTGGATAATTTTTCATGTGATTTGACTGCTCAGAGTTTGCAGTTTCTTGGTGATACTCCCATCCACCATGAGGATAATGATATGAATCATTTTGTGGTGGTGGTTGGTATCCCTCATAATTCTCTTGCTCATCTTGGGGTTCTGAAGCAAATCTCCATGGATTGGAGTGCTCAGAATTTGTGTCTTCCTGGTGATATTCCCAACCATAATTAGAATACTGACTTGAATGATATTGTGATGGCGGACAATATCCCATGAAGTTTGTTTGACTAAAAGATGAGGTGAACTCCATTTGAATTTTGCAAAACACAACACCATTGAAAATTGAAAGTCATGTCACAGAGACAGAATTTCTTAGTGAGGCAAAAACACAAACACCTTGGTTTCAACTTAGAACAGAGAACAAAAACAAAGAAAATGCTTGATCTAGACTTCTCACCCACTTAATCATTGTTGATCTAATCAATCTCCGGCAACGGCGCCAAAAACTTGATGGTGTTTTTGTGGAAAAACGAATTTCCAACACACAAATCCAACCGGCAAGTGTACCGGGTCGCATCAAGTAGTAATAACTCACTTAGAGTGAAGTCGATCCCACAGGGATTGATGGATCAAGCAACTTTAGTGGGTGATTAGTTTAGTCAAGCTAAGATTGAGTGAATTGTGTGAAGTTGATCAACAGAAAGTAAATTGCAAGGAATTTAAAAGATGCAGAAAATAAAATTGCAGGAAACTTAAAGAACAAGAAATTAAAATAGCTGAAACTTATATTGCAAGAAATATAAATTGCATCAAATGTAAAGGGGGGCTGGGGTGCTAGAAATTAAATGAAAGCAGTAGATCCAAGCTTAGAACAATTGCAAGGAAATTAAATTGCAGGAAAAGTAAATTCAAGGTCACAGTAGCTTAAATGTAAATTGCAGAAGAACACAAGTGCAGGAAATTAAATTGGGAGCAATGAGATGCAACAAAGAGACATAGATCATTTTTCAAGTCTCAAGGTGAAACTAACAATTTCAATGAAACAGTAAAAACATAAGGAAAGCCAAGAGCTCAATTGCTCACTTGACCAAAACAGAAACAAAATTCAACTCAATTGTGAAACTCAGAAAAGAAATTCAAGATCTCAGGGAATCAATGAGACTAGAGAACAAGTCTAGATCTCAAGCCCTTCCTTGATCAATTTAGAGAACAATTTGCAGAAGAAAGAAGAAAAATGAATTGCAGAATTAAAGAGAAGATGAAGCAGTATGTGAATTTCAATTATGCAGAAAAAGTAAACAAGAGATCTCAAGGTGAGATTGAAACAGAATTTCTTCAATTCTCTACCCAAGATTTAAAGCAGAAAGGAAAACTTAAAGGAGAGAGCTCTCAAATCCTAATATTCCCTAGTGGGTCTCCTCCCTACAAAGATGGAAATGATGCCTTATATAGGCTTTACAAAATAAAATGAAATTGAAATGAAAAACAAATTAAATGAAAATCCTAATTCTAGCTTGTTCTTGTGCCTTTGAGTGATGATGTGGGCTTTGCTTGCTTTGGATTTGAGGAGAAATGGGTTTGGTTGGCCTTGATTCAATTTGGAGAGGAATTGAATTAAAATGGAATTTTGGCCCATGTTGCTCCCAGGAGGCTGCCCTGCCCTTGTGGAGGGCAGGGCAGAAAATTGTGCATCTGGCCCATGGTGCGTGCGTGTGGTGCATTGGTGTGTGCAGGATGCTGCCCTGCCCTCGCGGAGGGCAGGGCAGAGTTTTTTGGTGCGCCAGAATGGTGCTGCTGGTGCTGCCGGGTGATGCCTGTGCGCCAGAATGATGCTGCCGAGCCTTCCCTTGGTGCGCCAGATTGGTGCATGTGTGTGCATCACCAAAATGCTGCCCTGCCCTCGCGGAGGGCAGGGCAGTGTTTCCAAAAGATGAAGCTCCGCGTTCGAGACTTGGTGGATGCACACGCTACTTCTTTTCCTTGGTTTATTTTTGCTTATTTTTTGCCCTTAAAGATGCCTTTCGTTCCTGCCTCAATTGTACGCCAAATATGGATTTCTATATATCGTTGGAAAGCTTTGAATGTCAGCTTTCCAACGCAACTAGAAGCACATCAATCGGACGTCTGTAGCTCAAGTTATAGCCCTTTGAAGTAGGCATGGTCATGCTGTGAGCGGCCAGATTTTAACTTAGCGAAAATTTTTGCTTCCAACCATACTTTGCATCACGATTCTGCCCTGCCCTTGGCAAGAGCAGGGCAGTGTGCGTGCTGGCTGCTTCCTTCCTTGATTTGGTCATGGGCCACGCTTTTAAAAGCGTGGCCTAAGGCTCAAAAGTGTACCCCAACTTCAAAGTGTACCCCAAAGCTCTTTTTTTCTCCTTTTTTTGTGCTTCTTTGCTTCTTTTTCTTCTTATTTTCTACAAGATTTATAAAATTAAAATATCAAGAAAATATATCATTTAAGTACACAAGAATGCAATATTTAAGCACTAATCATCAATTTCTTGTATGAAAAAGCATAGAAAAATAGGTATATGATGACTTGTCATCACAACACCAAACTTAAACCTTGCTTGTCCCCAAGCAAGAAAAGAATCATGCAATAGAAATTGACAATCCAAGGTAAGAAGAGTAGCAAGTTAATGTTCATGGCAAGCTAGTTTTCTATGCATGCTACAATTACAAAAGAGATGTAAATGATTGATGCTTCTATCTAGCTTATTTTATGAAATCTTTTTCTTATAATTCTTCCTTGAAACAAGCTTTTGATTTTTTTTTTAGCTTCTCCTTTTGGGTGCTTTGCCCCATGAGTTAATAACAAAGCTACGACTTCTAAATGCTTTGTTTTCAAGTATTACCACTTGATACATAAGCACCACAAGCATTTGAATTAGAGGACTTCATTAAGCTCATTTTTTTCTTTTCTTGACTCTCTAATCATTGATGCTCAGAGCCTTGAGCTTTGAGGGAGTGCTTTTGCACTTGAGCCTAGCCTTGACTTCTAAGTGTTTTGTTTTCAAGCATTTGGCTTGATACATAAACACCACAAGCACTTAGCAAATAAATTGCCATTGGTACTCAGAGCCTTCAGCTTTCTCATTCTTTCCCTTTTTCTTTTCTTGCTTTAATTGTATTTGCTTCTTCAAGGTTTTCTTGATTTCAAAAGATTTCACAAAATGTATAAGATGAAAAACTTCAATTAAATAAAATCCAATGCAATTGGCAACAATCAATCATACTAGCTTTCCAATACTTGTATGCACATGCTAAATTCTTCTTTAATGCCTTGTTTGTTTATGATCATGATACTTTATTGCTTTTGAACTCACAGGATTCAAGTTGGTAGTCATAATGGTATAGCACCATGTTATAATTCAAAATTCAAGCTATGCTTTATTCATACACATGTGTAAACAGAAAAGATGAAGACAATCATGCAATTTAAGTGCCGGAAACAAAGGAGAAGAAAAGGAACTTTACAACCTTGTAGTTCATCTTCATTATTGTTGTCCTCTTTCTCCAATTCTTCCCTTTCCCTTGCCAACTTAGAGTGCTTGCTCATCCTCAAGCAACAATTAGAACAATGGCTATGGGGCTTAAGATAGATCATGAATGTCTTACACAATGCAATGTTAGTAGCACATGTGTTTTAAGCAAGCAAAATGAAAGATAACAATCAAGGCACAAGAAACAGAGACATTTTGATTGCATAGATAAGAAGGTGTGCACAATACATTGCATAAAAGATAAGTGGCACACCAAACTTAGTGTGACACTTTCACTTGGAATTAATGCAAGTATCTTGTAAAGATTTGAAGCAAATTGTGTTGCATAGCAACACCAAACTTAGAATGCAATCCTATGTCCACTTATTTGAATTAAAACCAAGCAAATGAAACTGTTATTTATTAATTACAATCACCAAGCTAAGAATCTGTCATTAATAAAGCTCTCTTGGTAATGTATTAACAAACACAGTAAATAACCAAACTAAAATGAAAGCATTAAAAACAAAGAATTAACCAAAGTAAACAGAATAACAAAATATCAAATCAAAAGAAAATTAACACTGCAAAGACATTATGGTTATACAGACAAGTGGTGTTGCTGAATGATTTGCATAGAAAAATAGGTGGCACACCAAACTTAGAATCTTGGTGTGTCACTTTCATTTTTTTGATTTGATGCAATCATCCAAAAAGATTGAAAACAATGTGTTGCATGGCAACACCAAACTTAGAATGTAACCATATGCCAATTTATTGAGTTTAAACAAAGTAAAGAAAGAAAACAAAGCAGAGAAGAGAAATTATACCTACGGTTGGGTTACCTCCCAACAAGTGCTCTTTTAGTGTCATTAGCTTGACATGTTGTTCTTCACTTTCTTCCTCTTCTTCCAGTTTGTTAAGAGGAATGACTGCAAGGAAGGAGAAGTTTCAGCTATTATCCCCTGTCTTGGTCTCCTTTCAGCAAGCTTTCTTTTGAAATTGGCTTGATTGAGCATGCTTGCTTGATCAGGGGGAGGATTGTTTGCAGTTGACCTTTTCTTGAATGTTGTCCTTGATATCTTGGTCACAGTCCTCTTCTTGGTGTTTTTGTCAATTGCCTTCACTTCTTTGAGTCCAAGTCTTGGTGGTTGTGTAATTGTTGGAGTTTTGTCTTCATCAAGAGTTCCTTGCAGTGATGGTTCAATGACCCCTTCCTTCATGTGATTTTCTGCTTCACTTGAGTTTGACTTCTCTTGAGTGTCTTCCTCCCTTTCTTCTTCATGATTTTCCATTAATACTTCTGGGAGGGAATCTTTATGTTTCATTGTCACCTCAAGTGGTTCTTGTGAATGTAAAAGTTCAGGATCAAATGCCTCCTCCACCTCATTTTTTCATTAGAATTTTGCTTGACACAGAGGCTTCCTCATCTTGCCTTTCCACTTTCTTCGTTGCAATCAACAATTGAGCTGTGTGCACTTCCATGTTTGTGAAGAAATTCTCTTTTCTTTTCTAGAATTTCTTTTCCTCCTCCCAACATCTTTTGAGCATGGACTCAATCCTTGAGAGTCCTTGGCTTGTGGAAGTTTGTGTTGGTTGTGAGTCATGAGATGGATTTTGTGTTGAGGCATAGTTAATTGATGAAGAATTTTCAAATGAGAAACTGGGAAGTGAGGGTGGATAATTTTTCATGTGATTTGACTGCTCAGAGTTTGCAGTTTCTTGGTGATACTCCCATCCACCATGAGGATAATGATATGAATCATTTTGTGGTGGTGGTTGGTATCCCTCATAATTCTCTTGCTCATCTTGGGGTTCTGAAGCAAATCTCCATGGATTGGAGTGCTCAGAATTTGTGTCTTCCTGGTGATATTCACAACCATAATTAGAATACTGACTTGGATCATATTGTGATGGCGGACAATATCCCATGAAGTTTGTTTGACTAAAAGATGAGGTGAACTCCATTTGAATTTTGCAAAACACAACACCATTGAAAATTGAAAGTCATGTCACAGAGACAGAATTTCTTAGTGAGGCAAAAACACAAACACCTTGGTTTCAACTTAGAACAGAGAACAAAAACAAAGAAAATGCTTGATCTAGACTTCTCACCCACTTAATCATTGTTGATCTAATCAATCCCCGGCAACGGCGCCAAAAACTTGATGGTGTTTTTGTGGAAAAACGAATTTCCAACACACAAATCCAACCGGCAAGTGTACCGGGTCGCATTAAGTAGTAATAACTCACTTAGCGTGAGGTCGATCCCACAGGGATTGATGGATCAAGCAACTTTAGTGGGTGATTAGTTTAGTCAAGCTAACATTGAGTGAATTGTGTGAAGTTGATCAACAGAAAGTAAATTGCAAGGAATTTAAAAGATGCAGAAAATAAAATTGCAGGAAACTTAAAGAACAAGAAAGTAAAATAGCTGAAACTTATATTGCAAGAAATATAAATTGCATCAAATGTAAAGGGGGGCTGGGGTGCTAGAAATTAAATGAAAGCAGTAGATCCAAGCTTAGAACAATTGCAAGGAAATTAAATTGCAGGAAAAGTAAATTCAAGGTCACAGTAGCTTAAATGTAAATTGCAGAAGAACACAAGTGCAGGAAATTAAATTGGGAGCAATGAGATGCAACAAAGAGACATAGATCATTTTTCAAGTCTCAAGGTGAAACTAACAATTTCAATGAAACAGTAAAAACAGAAGGAAAGCCAAGAGCTCAATTGCTCACTTGACCAAAACAGAAACAAAATTCAACTCAATTGTGAAACTCAGAAAAGAAATTCAAGATCTCAGGGAATCAATGAGACTAGAGAACAAGTCTAGATCTCAAGCCCTTCCTTGATCAATTTAGAGAACAATTTGCAGAAGAAAGAAGAAAAATGAATTGCAGAATTAAAGAGAAGATGAAGCAGTATGTGAATTTCAATTATGCAGAAAAAGTAAACAAGAGATCTCAAGGTGAGATTGAAACAGAATTTCTTCAATTCTCTACCCAAGATTTAAAGCAGAAAGGAAAACTTAAAGGAGAGAGCTCTCAAATCCTAATATTCCCTAGTGGGTCTCCTCCCTACAAAGATGGAAATGATGCCTTATATAGGCTTTACAAAATAAAATGAAATTGAAATGAAAAACAAATTAAATGAAAATCCTAATTCTAGCTTGTTCTTGTGCCTTTGAGTGATGATGTGGGCTTTGCTTGCTTTGGATTTGAGGAGAAATGGGTTTGGTTGGCCTTGATTCAATTTGGAGAGGAATTGAATTAAAATGGAATTTTGGCCCATGTTGCTCCCAGGAGGCTGCCCTGCCCTTGTGGAGGGCAGGGCAGAAAATTGTGCATCTGGCCCATGGTGCGTGCGTGTGGTGCGTTGGTGTGTGCAGGATGCTGCCCTGCCCTCGCGGAGGGCAGGGCAGAGTTTTTTGGTGCGCCAGAATGGTGCTGCTGGTGCTGCCGGGTGATGCCTGTGCGCCAGAATGATGCTGCCGAGCCTTCCCTTGGTGCGCCAGATTGGTGCATGTGTGTGCATCACCAAAATGCTGCCCTGCCCTCGCAGAGGGCAGGGCAGTGTTTCCAAAAGATGAAGCTCCGCGTTCGAGACTTGGTGGATGCACACGCTACTTCTTTTCCTTGGTTTATTTTTGCTTATTTTTTGCCCTTAAAGATGCCTTTCGTTCTTGCCTCAATTGTACGCCAAATATGGATTTCTATATATCGTTGGAAAGCTTTGAATGTCAGCTTTCCAACGCAACTAGAAGCACATCAATCGGACGTCTGTAGCTCAAGTTATAGCCCTTTGAAGTAGGCATGGTCATGCTGTGAGCGGCCAGATTTTAACTTAGCGAAAATTCTTGCTTCCAACCATACTTTGCATCACGATTCTGCCCTGCCCTTGGCAAGAGCAGGGCAGTGTGCGTGCTGGCTGCTTCCTTCCTTGATTTGGTCATGGGCCACGCTTTTAAAAGCGTGGCCTAAGGCTCAAAAGTGTACCCCAACTTCAAAGTGTACCCCAAAGCTCTTTTTTTCTCCTTTTTTTGTGCTTCTTTGCTTCTTTTTCTTCTTATTTTCTACAAGATTTATAAAATTAAAATATCAAGAAAATATATCATTTAAGTACACAAGAATGCAATATTTAAGCACTAATCATCAATTTCTTGTATGAAAAAGCATAGAAAAATAGGTATATGATGACTTGTCATCAGAGATCCTCCAGCAGAGCTATCCAAAGACATTTTGGATAGTTCAGAGAGACCATCATAGAAAATACCTATGATGCTCCATTCAGAAAGCATATCAGAAGGACACTTTCTGATTAATTGTTTGTATCTTTCCCAAGCTTCATAGAGGGATTCTCCTTCCTTCTGTCTGAAGGTTTGGACTTCCACTCTAAGCTTACTCAATTTTTGAGGTGGAAAGAACTTTGCCAAGAAGGCATTGACTAGCTTTTCCCAAGAGTCCAGGCTTTCTTTAGGTTGTGAGTCCAACAATGTCCTAGCTTTGTCTCTTACAGCAAAAGGGAATAGCATGAGTCTGTAGACCTCAGGGTCAACCCCATTAGTCTTGACAGTGTCACAGATTTGCAAGAATTCAGCTAAGAACTGATGAGGATCTTCCAATGGAAGTCCATGGAACTTGCAATTCTGTTGCATTAGAGAAACTAGTTGAAGCTTAAGCTCAAAGTTGTTTGCTCTAATGGCAGGGATAGAGATGCTTCTCCCATAAAAGTCAGGAGTAGGTGCAGTAAAGTCACCCAGCACCTTCCTTGCATTGTTGGCATTGTTGTTTTCGGCTGCCATGTGTTCTTCTTCTTTGAAGAATTCGGTCAGGTCCTCTAAAGAGAGTTGTGCTTTGGCTTCTCTTAGCTTTCTCTTCAAGGTTCTTTCAGGTTCAGGATCAGCCTCAACAAGAATGTTTGTGTCTTTGCTCCTGCTCATAAGAAAGAGAAGGGAACAAGAAAATGTGGAATCCTCTATGTCACAGTATAGAGATTCCTTGAGGTGTCAGCGGAAAAGAAAAATGGAAGGCGGAAGTAGAAAATTCGAACTTATCAAGAAGGATGGAGTTCGAATTTTGCATTAAGGAATAGTGTTAGTCCATGAAATAGAAGGATGTGAGGAGAAGGTAAGCAATTTTCGAAAATTAAGTAAAAGATTTTGAAAACATTTTTGAAAAACACTAATTGATTTTCGAAAATGAAAGTGGAAAAGAAATCAAGTGATTTTTGAAAAAGATTTTGAATTTAGAAATAAAAAAGATTTGATTGAAAACTATTTTGAAAAAGATGTGGTTAAGAAGATATGACTAGTTTTTAAAAAGATGTGATTGAGAAGATATGATTTGAAAAACATTTTAAAAAGATTTGATTTTGAAAATTAAAAACTTGACTAACAAGAAAAGATATGATTCAAACATTAAACCTTTCTCAACAGAAAAGGCAACATACTTGATATGTTGAATCAAATCATTAATTGATAGCAAGTATTTTTGAAAAAAGAAAGAAATTGATTTTAAAAAAGATTTGATTGAGAGGATATGATTTGAAAAAGATTTGATTTTGAAAAACTTTGAAAACTTGGAAAGAGATTGATTTGAAAACAAAATCTTCCCTCTTGTGCCATCCTGGCGTTAAACGCCCAGAATGGTGCACATTCAGGCGTTTAACGCCCAAAACTATACCCTTTTGGGCGTTAAACACCCAACCAGGTACCCTGGCTGGCGTTTAAATGCCAGTCTGTCCTTCTTCACTGAGCGTTTTGAACGCCCAGCTTTTTCTGTATAATTCCTCTGCAGTATGCTCTGAATCTTCAATTCTCTGTATTATTGACTTGAGAAGATACAAATTAAAAATATTTTTGGATTTTTAATAATAAGGAAAAATCAAAATGCAGCAAGAATCAAATAACAATGCATGCAAGACACCAAACTTAGCAGTTTGTATACTACTGACACTAACAAAATGAGAATGCATAGGAGACACACAAAACACTCAAGTCAAGAGAATTCAAAGATCAGAGTAAGAAATCATCAAAAATTATTTGAAGATCCTTAAGACACATGAATGAATGCATGCAATTGACACCAAACATAAAATGAAACACAAGACTCAAACAAGAAACATACAATATTTTTGGATTTTATGATTTTGTAAATTTTTTTTTATGATTTTCGAAAATTAAGTGAAAAAAATATCAAAATTCTTAATGAGAATTCCATGAATCAGTGCAATGCTAGTCTAAGACTCCGGTCCAGGAATTAGACATGGCTTCATAGTCAGCCAAGCTTTCAAAGAAAGCTTCGGTCCAAAACACTAGACATGGCCAATGGCCAGCCAAGCCTTAGCAGATCACTGCTCCAAAAGCAAGATTGATAGAAATCAACAAGCTCTTGTGATGACAAGTTGAAACCTCGGTCCAATGAAATTAGACATGGCTTCACAACCAGCCAGATTTCAACAAATCATCATGAAACTCTAGAATTCATCTTCAAGAATTTCGAAAAAAAAATACCTAATCTAAGCAACAAGATGAACCGTCAGTTGTCCAAACTAAACAATCCCCGGCAACGGTGCCAAAAACTTGGTGCGCGAAATTCTGAACAATACTTTTCACAACTCTCATAATCCCCGGTCATGAACCCCAAAAAACTTGGTGTTCAATACCATGGCATTACACAACTTCGCACAACTAACCAGCAAGTGTACTGGGTCGTCCAAGTAATAAACCTTACGCGAGTAAGGGTCGATCCCACGGAGATTGTTAGTATGAAGCACGCTATGGTCATCTTGTAAATCTTAGTCAGGCAAACTCAAATGGATGTAGGTGATAAACGCATAAAAACATAAAGGTAAAGATAGAGGTACTTATGTAATTCATTGGTAGGAACTTCAGATAAGCGCATGAAGATGCCTTCCCTTCCGTCTCTCTGCTTTCCTACTATCTTCATCCAATCCTTCTTACTCCTTTCCATGGCAAGCTTATGCAAGGGTTTCACCGTTGTCAGTGGCTACCTCCCATCCTCTCAGTGAAAATGTTCCTATGCTCTGTCACAGCATGGCTAATCATCTGTCAGTTCTCGGTCAGGCCGGAATAGAATCCAGCGATTCTTTTGCGTCTGTCACTAACGCCCCGCCTGCTAGGAGTTTGAAGCACGTCACAGTCATTCAATCATTGAATCCTACTCAGAATACCACAGACAAGGTTAGACCTTCCGGATTTTCTTGAATGCCGCCATCAGTTCTAGCCTATACCACGAAGACTCTGATCTCACGGAATGGTTGGCTCGGTTGTCAGGCGAGCACTCGGTTGTCAGGCGATCAACCATGCATCGTGCAATCAGGAATCCAAGAGATATTCACCCAATCGAAGGTAGAACGGAGGTGGTTGTCAGTCACACGTTCATAGGTGAGAATGATGATGAGTGTCACGGATCATCACATTCATCAAGTTGAAGAACAAGTGATATCTTAGAACAAGAACAAGCGGAATTGAATGGAAGAACAATAGTAATTGCATTAATACTCGAGGTACAGCAGAGCTCCACACCTTAATCTATGGTGTGTAGAAACTCCACCGTTGAAAATACATAAGAACAAGGTCTAGGCATGGCCGAATGGACAGCCTCCCAATGACCTAAGAACTAGATGTCCAAAGATGATCAAAGGATCAAAAGAAATCCAAAGATCCAAAGATCAAAATACAATAGTATAATGTCCTACTTATAGAAAACTAGTAGCCTAGGGTGTACAGAGATGAGCAAATGACATAAAAATCCACTTCCGGGCCCACTTGGTGTGTGCTTGGGCTGAGCAATGAAGCATTTTTGTGCAGAGACTTCTCTTGGAGTTAAACGCCAGCTTTTATGCCAGTTTGGGCGTTTAACTCCCATTTTGGTGCTAGTTCCGGCGTTTAACGCTGGAAATCTTGAAGGTGACTTTGAACGCCGGTTTGGGCCATGAAATCTTGGGCAAAGTATGGACTATCATATATTGCTGGAAAGCCCAGGATGTCTACTTTCCAACGCCGTTGAGAGCGCGCCAATTGGGCTTCTGTAGCTCCAGAAAATCCACTTCGAGTGCAGGGAGGTCAGAATCCAACAGCATCTGCAGTCCTTTTTAGTCTCTGAATCAGATTTTTGCTCAGGTCCCTCAATTTCAGCCAGAAAATACCTGAAATCACAGAAAAACACACAAACTCATAGTAAAGTCCAGAAAAGTGAATTTTAACTAAAAACTAATAAAAATATACTAAAAACTAACAAGATCATACTAAAAACATACTAAAAACAATGCCAAAAAGCGTACAAATTATCCGCTCATCAGGCATCTCCTAGTCCAAACAGACTGTTCGGGTACGCTCTTAGCTCTTTTTCTTCTAGACCGAGTTTGTCAAAGGCAGTTTTGAATAAGATGTCGGCAGAGCTTCCCTGGTCAATTAGTGTACGGTGAAGGTTGGCGTTTTCCAGTATGATCGTAATGACCATGGGGTCGTCATGTCCCGAGATGATTCTGGATGTGTCTTCCTTGGTAAACGTGATTGCTGGGATGTCTGGGGCTTCCTTTTTTCCTTCGACGTGGTACACCTCTTTGAGGTGTCGCTTGCGATATGATTTGGAGATTCCTCCTCCAGTAAATCCGCCGTGTATTACGTGAACGTGTCTTTCCAGTGTGCGGGGTGATCGTTCAGATCGTCCAACGTCCTCATCCCTTCTTCTTTTTCTTGGTTCATCATCCTGATTAGCCAAAAACCGATCTAGTTTTCCTTCTCTTACTAGTTTTTCTATGACGTTTTTCAAGTCGAAGCATTCATTGTGGAATGCCCTCGAAGCCGGTGATATTCACAGCATTCATTCCGATTTCCTCCTCCTTTTTTGCCTTTAAGTGGCCGAGCTGGAGGGATTTTCTCTGTATGGCAGACTTCTTTGTAAACATCTACCAAGGATACCCTAAGAGGAGTATAGTTATGATATTTTTTGATTTTCTCTCCGGGGCGATCCTCCTTTTTCTTGGATTCTTTATCTCGGTAGGCAGAACCAAACCTTGAGGCTTCACTAAGTCGAGAATTTTCCTCCATGTTGATGTATTTCTATGCCCGTTCTTGTACTTCGTCTAAGGATGTCGGGTATCCCTTTGATATAGATTGGCTAAATGGTCCTTCTCGTAGGCCATTTATGAGGCCCATAATGGCAGCTTCTGTTGAAATTCTTATTTTCTTTTTCCTATATGTTTTCGAAAAAAATTATACAAAAATCCAAAAAAATTTATAAAATCATAAAAACATAAAAATCAAAAATATTTTTGTGTTCTTGTTTGAGTCCTTAGTCAAATTTTAAGTTTGGTGTCAATTGCATATTCATCTTGTTCTTGCATTTTTCGAAAATTCATGCATTCATAGTGTTCTTCATGATCTTCAAGTTGTTCTTGGTAATTCTTCTTGTTTGATCTTGATATTTTCTTGTTTTGTGTCTTTTATTGTTTTTCATGTGCATTTTTGCATTCATAGTGTCTAAGCATTAAAGATTTCTAAGTTTGGTGTCTTACATGTTTTCTTTGCATCAAAATTTTTTCAAAAATATGTTCTTGATGTTCATCATGATCTTCAAAGTGTTCTTGGTGTTCATCTTGACATTCATAGTGTTCTTTCATGCATAATGTGTTTTGATCCAAAATTTTCATATTTTGGGTCATAATTGTGTTTTTCTCACTCATTATTAAAAATTTAAAAATCAAAAAATATCTTTTCCTTAATTTGCTCAAAAATTTCGAAATTTTAGGTTGACTTAGTCAAAAATAATTTAAAATTAGTTATTTCTTGTTAGTCAAGTCAAAATTTCAATTTTAAAAATCTTATCTTTTCAAAATCTTTTTCAAAAATCAAATCTTTTTCATTTTTTTATTATTTTCCAAATTTTTAAAATTTATTTTCAAAATCTTTTTCTTATGTTTATATCAAAATTGAAACTTTACTAACAATTAATGTGATTGATTCAAAAATTTGAAGTTTGTTACTTTCTTGTTAAGAAAGGTTCAATCTTTAAATTCTAGAATCATATCTTTTAGTTTCTTGTTAGTTAAGTAATTAATTTTAATTTTAAAAATTTAATCTTTTTCAAAATATCTTTTTCTTAAAAATCATATCTTTTTTTACATCTTTTTATCATATCATTTATATCATATCTTTTTCAAAATTTTATCTTTTTCAAAAATTTGATTTTAAAATATCTTATCTAACCTCTTATCTTCTTATCTTTTTCAAATTTTATCTTTTTCAAATTTGATTTTAATATCTTTTTCAACTAACTAATTAACTTTTTGTTTGTTTCTTATCTTTTTCAAAATCACCTAACTACTTTGCCCTCTCTAATTTTCAAAAATATCTCATCCCTTTTTCAAAATTCTTTTTAAATTAATTG
Source organism: Arachis hypogaea (assembly GCF_003086295.3). Classification (NCBI taxonomy): domain Eukaryota; kingdom Viridiplantae; phylum Streptophyta; class Magnoliopsida; order Fabales; family Fabaceae; genus Arachis; species Arachis hypogaea. The sequence goes on from NC_092040.1 coordinate 77,530,937, forward strand.
ATTGTTTTAAATTTTAATTTTAATTCTATCTCATCTTTAATTTTCGAAAATCACTAACTCCTTTTCAAAATTAATTTTTGAATTCTCTCTCTCATCTTCTTCTATTTATTTATTTATTTACTAATACTTCTCTTCACCTCTCTTCATCTCCAATCACTTCCTCTATCCTTACCCTTGTGTTTGGATTATTCCTTCTTCTTAATCCTTATCACCTTTCTTCTTCTACTAATAATAAGAATCCTCTTTACTGTGACATAGAGGATTCCTCTTCTTTTCTTGTTCTCTTCTCTTTCATATGAGCAGGAACAAGGAAAAAAGCACTCTTGTTGAAGCTGATCCTGAACCTGAAAGGACTCTAAAGAGGAAACTAAGAGAAGCTAAATTACAACAATCCAGAGGCAACCTATCTGAAATTTTCGAGCAAGAGAAGGAGATGGCAGCCGAACCCAACAACAATAATGCAAGGAGGATGCTTGGTGATTTTACTAAACCCACGTCCAAGTTTGATGGAAGATGCATCTCAATTCCTGCCATTGGAGCAAATAATTTTGAGCTGAAACCTCGATTAGTTGCTCTAATGCAACAGAACTGCAAGTTTCATGGACTTCCATCTGAAGATCCTTACCAGTTTTTAACTGAGTTCTTGCAGATTTGTGAGACTGTTAAAGACAAATGGAGTAGATCCTGAAGTCTACAGGCTCATGCTTTTCCCTTTTGCTATAAGAGACAAAGCTAGAACATGGTTGGACTCACAACCTAAAGATAGCCTGGACTCCTGGGATAAGCTGGTCACAGGCTTCTTGGATAAATTCTTTCCTCCTCAAAAGCTGACAAGCTTAGAGTGGATATTCAGAACTTCAAGCAAAAAGATGGTGAATCCCTTTATGAAGCTTGGAAAAGATACAAACAGATGACCAAAAAGTGTCCTTCTGACATGTTTTCAAAGTGGACCATATTAGATATATTCTATTATGGTCTATCTAAGTTTTCCAAGATGTCATTGGACCACTCTGCAGGTGGATTCATTCACCTAAAGAAAACGCCTGCAGAAACTCAGGAACTTATTGACATGGTTGAAAATAACCAATTCATGTATACTTCTGAGAGGAATTCCATGAATAATGAGACGCCTCAGAGGAAGGGAGTTCTTGAAATTGATGCTCTAAATGCCATATTGGCTTAGAACAAAGTGTTGACTCAGCAAGTCAACATGATTTCTCAAAGTCTGAATGGATGGCAAAATGCATCCAATAGTACTAAAGAGACATCTTCTGAAGAAGAAGCTTATGATCCTGAAAACCCTGCAATGGCAGAGGTAAATTACATGGGTGAACCTTATGGAAACACCTATAATTCATCATGGAGAAATCATCCGAATTTCTCATGGAAGGATCAACAAAAGGCTTTAATAATGGTGGAAGAAATAGGCTCAGCAATATCAAGCCTTATCCATCATCTTCTCAGCAACAGACAGAGAATTATGAATAGAATACCTCTAACTTAGCAAACTTAGTCTCTGATCTGTCTAAGGCCACTTTAAGTTTCATGAATGAAACAAGGTGCTCCATCAGAAATCTGGAGGCACAAGTGGGCCAGCTGAGCAAGAAAATCACTAAAACCCCTCCTAGTACTCTCCCAAGCAATACTGAAGAAAATCCAAAAAGAGAGTGCAAGGCCATTCATATAATCAATATGGCCGAATGCAAGGAGGAGGGAGAGGATGCGAATCCCAATGAGGAAGATCTCATGGGACGTCTCTCAAGCAGGAAGGAGTTCCCTATTGAGGATCCAAAGGAATCTGAGGCTCATATAGAGACCATAGAGATTCCATTAAATCTCCTTCTGCCATTCATGAGCTCTGATGAGCGGATATTTTATACGCTTTTTGGGGTAATTTCATGTAGATTTTAGCATGTTTTAATTAGTTTTTAGTAGAATATTATCAGTTTTTTGGCAAAAATCATATTTCGGGACTTTACTATGAGTTTGTGTGTTTTTTTTGTGATTTCAAGTATTTTCTGGCTGAAATTGAGGGAGTTGAGCAAAAATCTGAGTTAGGCTGAAAAAGGACTGCTAATGCTGTTGGATCCTGACCTCCCTGCACTCAGAATGGAATTTTTGGAGCTACAGGAGTCCAATTGACGCGCTCTTAACTGGGATAAAAAGTAGACATCCAGGGCTTTCCAGCAATATATAATAGTCCATACTTTGCACGAAGATAGATGACGTAAACTGGCGTTCAATGCCAGTTCCATGTTGCAGTCTGGTGTCCAGCGCCAGAAACAAGTTACAAGTTGGAGTTCAACGCCAGAAACAGGTTACAACCTGGCGTTGAACGCCCAAAACAGCCCAGGCACGTGAGAAGCTTAAGTCTCAGCCCCAGCACACACCAAGTGGGCCCCAGAAATGGATTTCTGCACTATCTATCATAGTTTACTCATTTTCTGTAAACCTGGGTTATTAGTTTACTATTTAAACAACTTTTAGAGACTTAATTTGTATCTCATGACATTTTCAGATCTGAATTTTATACACTTTGACGGCATGAGTCTCTAAACTGCATTGTTGGGGGTGAGGAGCTCTGCAGCATCTCAATGAATTAATGCAATTGTTTCTATTTCTCCTTCAAACGTGTGTGTGTTCCTATCTAAGATGTTCATTCGTGCTTAATTGTGAAGCAGGTGATGATCTGTGACACTCATCACCTTCCTCAATCCATGAACGTGTGCCTGACAAACACCTCTGTTCTACATCAGATTGAATAAGCATCTCTTAGATTCCCCAACAGAATCATCGTGGTATAAGCTAGATAGATGGCGGCATTCATGGGAATCCGGAAAGTCTAACCTTGTCTGTGGTATTCCGAGTAGGATTCCAGGAATCTGGAAAGTCTAACCTTGTATGTCGTATTCCGAGTAGGATTCCGGTATTGAATGACTGTGACGAGCTTCAAACTCCTGAAGGCTGCGCGTTAGTGACAGACGCAAAAGAATCAAGGGATTCTATTCCAACCTGATTAAGAACCGACAGATGATTAGCCGTGCTGTGACAGAGCATAGGACCATTTTCACTGAGAGGATGGGATGTAGCCATTGACAACGGTGATGCCCTACATACAGCTTGCCATGGAAAGGAGTAAGAAGAATTGGATGAATGTAATATGAAAGTAGAAATTCAAGAGGAGCACAGCATCTCCATACGCCTATCTGAAATTCCCACTATTGATCTACATAAGTATTTCTATCCTATTTTATTTTCTGTTTATTATTAATTTTCGAACTTATCCATAATCAATTATTATCCGCCTGACTGAGATTTACAAGGTGACCATAGCTTGCTTCATACCAACAATCTCTGTGGGATCGACCCTTACTCACATAAGGTATTACTTGGATGACCCAGTACACTTGCTGGTTAAGTTGAACGGAGTTGTCTCCACATATAGTCAATAGCCATTAAATAAATCTCATGCAAATACAAAGAGGATCACAATTTCGTCCACCAAGTTTTTGGCGCCGTTGCCGGGGATTATTCGAGTTTGAACAACTAAAGTTTTATTTTGTTGCTTAGAATAGGAATAATTTATTTTTGTGGTTATAGAGTCATTAAATTCTGAGTCCTTTATTCCCTTTTCAAAAATTTTTCAAAAATATATTATTTTTCTTTATCAATTTCTAATTTTCGTGAGTTTAATGTCTTGTTCTAAGTTTGGTGTCAATTGCATGTTTTTCCTTATCTTTTAATTTTTCGAATTGCATGTTCTTGTTCTTCCTTGATCTTCAAATTGTTCTTGTCAATTTTTCTTGTTTGATCTTTGGTTTGTCTTGTTCTGTGTCTTTTCTTGTTTTCTTGTGCTTTTTCAAAACATTAGTTTTCAAAAAATTTATTCTTATCTATAAAAAAAATACATCTTTAAAATACGTTACATTTTTAGCTCAGTTGGTTAGAGCGTTGGCTTATGTTCTTGGCAATTGGGTATCTTCTTTTTAAAATCTTTTCTTCAAAAATAATTTTTCTTGATTTAATCTTGTGCCAAACTTTAAGTTTGGTGTTTTCTTGTTCATCTTTCTTTAATTTTCGAAAATTTATCTTGGTTTTCTAAAAATTTTAAGTTTGGTGTTCTTTCTTTTGTTCTTGGTGTTCTTGTGAATCTGCAAGGTGTTCTTGAGTCTTTCTTGTGTTTTGATCTTAAAATTTTTAAGTTTGGTGTTCCTTGGTGTTTTCCTTCCAAAATTTTCGAAAATAAGGAGCATTAGATCTAAAAATTTTAAGTCTTGTGTCTTTTGTGTGTTTTTCTCTTTCATCATAAAATTTAAAATTCAAAATATATTTATATATATATATATATATATCTTTTTCAAAAATATCCTAACTACTTTCTCTCTCCTCAAATTTTCGAAAATCTTCATAAAAGTTTTCAAATTTTTAATTTTTAATTTTCTTTCTTTATTTATTTTATTTTTATTTCGATTTTTTATTTTATTTTATTTTATTATTTTGAAAATCAATTTTCTTTATATAATAAATTAAATAAAATAGACAATATCAACATCTATACCATCTCCCTTGCTCCATCATGGAACTAAGTGGAAATGAATGGTCCAGGAGGACTTTGGGGTCATATGCTAACCCCACTACTGCTTCATATGGGAGTAGTATCTGTATACCCTCCATTGGAGTTAGTAGCTTTGAGTTGAATCCTCAGCTCATTATCATGGTGCAGCAAAGCTGCCAATATTCCGGTCTTCCACATGAAGAACCTACAGAGTTTCTGGCACAATTTTTACAAATTACTGACACAATGCATGATAAGGAAGTAGATCAGGATGTCTACAGATTACTACTATTTCCATTTGCTATAAAAGATCAAGCTAAGAGGTGGTTAAATAACCAACCTAAGAACAGCATAAAGACTTGGAAACAACTGTCAGAAAAATTCCTGAATCACTATTTTCCTCTAAAACGGATGACACAGCTAAGGCTAAGCATCCAATGCTTCAAACAAGGAGATAATGAATCCCTTTATGATGCCTGGGAGAGATACAGAGAGATGCTAAGAAAATGCCCCTCAGAGATGTTTTCAGAGTGGGTGCAATTAGACATCTTCTACTATGGGCTTACAGAAAAAGCTCAGATTTCTCTAGATCACTCAGCTGGTGGATCTATACATATGAGAAAAACAATTGAAGAAGCTCAAGAGCTTATTGATACAGTTGCCAGAAATCAGCATCTGTACCTAAGCAGTGAATCTTCCATGAAAGAAGAAGCTAAAACAGTAACTGCTGAACTCAGTCCTGTAGATCAGGCTAATGAATTCAATCAGCAATTAGACTTTCTAACTCAGCAGCTAGCCGAATTCAAGGAAATACTACAGGAAACAAGAATGGCTAATAGGAATATAGAAGTACAGTTAAAGCAAACAGAAAAGCAACTGTCAAAACAAATAACAGAAGAATGCCAAGCAGTTCAATTAAGAAGTGGAAAAACATTAAATACCTCACTTCAAAGCAGTAGGAAGCCAAGAAATGAACAAATGGCTACTCAAAATCCCTCTGAGGACAATCAGAGCCCAGAGAGGAATAAGGCTGGCGCTGAATGCTCAGACCATGCTCATTCCTGGCAGAAACAAGCATGAATCCGGCGTTGAATGCCCAAGGAGAGCACAGTTCTGGCATTCAGACGCCAGTAACAGATAAGGAGTTGGCGTCTAACGCCACTCCAGCTTCCACCCCTGGCATTCAAACGCTAGTGGGGATCAGTCACATACAAGTGCTGATAACAACCCTTCTAAAAAGGCTTCCCAACCTACTTCTACAGGTAATAAACCTGCAGCAACTAAGGTTGAGGAATACAAGGCCAAAATGCCTTATCCTCAAAAACTCTGCCAAGCGGAACAGGATAAGCAATTTACCCGCTTTGCAGACTATCTCAGGACTCTTGAAATAAAGATTCCGTTTGCAGAAGCACTTGAGCAAATACCCTCTTATGCCAAGTTCATGAAAGAGATCTTCTTAAGTCATAAGAAGGATTGGAGGGAAACTGAAAAAGTTTACCTCACTGAAGAATGCAGTGCAGTTATCCTAAAAAGCTTACCTGAGAAGCTTAAGGATCCCGGAAGCTTTATGATACCATGCACATTAGAGGGTACTTGTACCAAGGAGGCTCTATGTGATCTTGGGGCAAGTATCAACTTAATACCTGCATCTATTATCACAAAGCTTGGTTTGACTGAAGAAGTCAAACCAACTCGGATATGTCTTCAACTTGCTGATGGCTCCATTAAATACCCATCAGGCGTGATTGAAGACATGATTGTCAAGGTTGGGCCATTTGCCTTTCCTACTGACTTTGTGGTGCTGGAAATGGAGGAACACAAGAGTGCAACTCTCATTCTAGGAAGACCTTTCCTAGCAACTGGTCGAACCCTCATTGACGTCCAAAAAGGGAAAGTAACCCTGAGAGTCAATGAGGAGGAGTTCAAGTTGAATGTTGTCAAAGCCATGCAACATCCAGACACCCCAAATGACTGCATGAGTGTTGATATCATTGACTCTCTGGTAAGAGAGGTCAATATGGCTGAGAGTCTCGAATCAGAGCTAGAGGACATCTTTAAAGATGTTCAGCCTGATTTGGAGGAATCAGAGAGAATAATAGAACCTCTGAAAATCCCTCAGGAAGAGGAGAAACCTCCCAAACCCGAGCTCAAACCATTACCACCATCCCTAAAATATGTATTTCTGGGAGAAGATGATACATTTCCTGTAATCATAAGCTCTACCTTAGAGCCACAGGAAGAGGAAGCACTAATTCAAGTGCTAAAGACACACAAGACAGCTCTTGGGTGGTCCATCAGTGATCTTAAGGGCATTAGCCCAGCCAGATGCATGCACAAGATCCTATTGGAGGGTGACGCCAAGCCAGTGGTCCAACCACAAAGGTGGCTGAATCCAGCCATGAAGGAAGTAGTGCAGAAGGAGGTCACTAAATTACTAGATGCTGGAATTATTTATCCTATTTCTGACAGCCCCTGGGTAAGCCCTGTCCAAGTCGTCCCTAAGAAGAGAGGCATGACAGTGGTTCATAACGAAAAAATGAACTGGTTCCTACAAGAACAGTTACAGGGTGGCGTATGTGTATTGATTATAGAAGGTTCAATACAGCCACTAGAAAGGATCATTTTCCTTTACCATTCATAGACCAGATGCTAGAAAGACTGGCAGGTCATGAATACTACTGCTTCCTGGATAGATATTCAGGTTATAATCAAATTGCAGTAGATCCCCAGGATCAAGAGAAAACAGCATTCACATGTCCATCTGGAGTATTTGCATACAGAAGGATGCCATTTGGCCTGTGCAATGCACCTGCAACCTTTCAGAGGTGCATACTCTCAATTTTCTCTGATATGGTGGAAAAATTTCTGGAAGTTTTCATGGATGACTTTTCAGTATTTGAAGACTCATTCAGCTCCTGTCTTGACCATCTAGCACTTGTTCTAAAGAGATGCCAAGAGACTAACCTGGTTTTAAACTGGGAGAAGTGTCACTTTATGGTAATTGAAGGAATTGTCCTTGGCACAAAATTTCGAACAAGGGAATAGAGGTGGATCAAGCTAAGGTAGAGGTAATTGAAAAATTACCACCACCTGCCAATGTTAAGGCAATCAGAAGCTTTCTGGGGCATGCAGGATTCTGTAGGAGGTTTATAAAGGATTTTCAAAAATCACCAACCCTCTGAGCAACCTGCTAGCTGCTGACACACCATTTATCTTTGATAAAGAGTGTCTGCAGGCATTTGAGACTCTGAAAGCTAAATTGGTCACAGCACCAATCATCTCTGCACCAAACTGGACATTGCCATTTGAACTAATGTGTGATGCCAGTGACCATGCCATTGGTGCAGTGTTGGGACAGAGGCATGACAAGCTTCTGCACGTCATTTACTATGCCAGTCGTGTTTTAAATGATGCATAGAAGAATTACACAACTACAGAAAAGAGCTGCTTACAGTGGTTTACGCCATTGACAAATTCAGATCCTATTTAGTAGGATCAAAAGTGATTGTGTACACTGATCATGCTGCTCTTAAATATCTACTCACAAAGCAGGATTCAAAACCCAGACTTATAAGATGGGTGTTGCTTCTGCAAGAGTTTGATATAGAAATAAGAGACAGAAAAGGGACAGAGAATCAAGTAGCAGACCACCTGTCCCGAATAGAACCAGTAGAAGGGGCATCCATCCCTCTTACTGAGATTTCTGAAAACTTTTCGGATGAGCAACTCTTTGCCATCCAAGAAGTGCCATGGTTTGCAGACATTGCAAACTACAAGGCAGTGAGATTCATACCCAAAGAATATAGTAGGCAGCAATCAAAGAAGCTGATCACAAATGCAAAGTATTATCTTTGGGATGAGCCGTATCTCTTTAAGAGATGTGCAAATGGAGTAATCCGTAGATGTGTGCCTAAAGAAGAAGCGCAGAAGATTCTATGGCATTGCCATGGATCCCAGTATGGAGGACATTTTGGAAGTGAGCGAACAGCCACAAGAGTCCTCCAATGTGGCTTCTACTGGCCTACTCTCTATAAAGATTCCCGAGTGTTTGTACTTAATTGTGACAGTTGCCAAAGATCTGGTAATCTGCCTCACAGTTATGCCATGCCTCAACAAGGGATCTTGGAGATTGAGTTGTTTGATGTATGGGGTATTGACTTCATGGGACCTTTCCCACCATCATACTCAAACACTTATATTCTGGTGGCAGTGGATTATGTATCCAAATGGGTGGAAGCTATTGCAACACCTACTAATGACACTAAAACAGTGTTAAAATTCCTCCAGAAACACATCTTCAGCAGATTTGGTACCCTAGAGTATTAATCAATGATGGGGCACTCATTTCTGCAATAAACAACTTTACTCTGCTTTGGTTCGTTATGGAGTTAGCCACAGCGTAGCCACTCCATATCATCCACAGACAAATGGGCAAGCTGAAGTCTCTAACAGAGAACTTAAAAGAATCCTGGAACGGACTATAATTAACCGTAGAAAGGATTGGGCAAGAAGCTTAGATGATGCTCTGTGGGCATATAGAACAGCATTCAAGACCCCTATAGGGACCTCTCCATACCAGCTTGTGTATGGAAAGGCATGTCACTTGCTAGTGGAACTGGAACATAAAACCTACTGGGCAACCAGATTCCTGAACCTTGATGCCAAGTTAGCTGGAGAAAAACGATTGCTTTAGTTAAATGAGCTAGAGGAATTTAGACTCAATGCTTTCGAGAATGCAAAAATTTACAAAGAGAAAGCAAAAAGATGACATGTTAAGAAATTGTCATCCAGAGTCTTTGAGCCGGGGCAGAAAGTTCTGCTATTTAATTCTAGGCTCAAATTATTCCCGGGAAATTAAAATCCCGGTGGAGAGGTCCAAATGTAATTACAAGTGTATCACCATACGGATACGTAGAGCTTCAGGATAATGACTCTAACAAAAAGTTCATTGTTAATGACAGAGAGTTAAACATTATCTTGAAAGCAATTTTGAGCAAGAATGCTCAAAACTAAGACTTAATTAAGCTCAGTAATAGTCCAGCTAACGACATTAAAGAAGCGCTTGCTGGGAGGCAACCCAGCCATTGACAAAATTTAATTTTATTTGTTTTTGTTAATTAATTGATTTTTACAGGTATATGTCAAAGTATCTTCAAGGTAAAAAAAAAAGCAATTGATTGAATTCACATAGTTACAGGGGAATTTGGAAGCTCACTGGCGTGAAAAAGCCAGTAAGAAATGTTTTGGCGTTGAACGCCCAAAGAAGCATCCACTAGGCGTTCAACGCCAGTAAGGATAGCCATCTGGGCGTTGAACGCCAGAAAGGAGCATCTTCTGGGCGTTGAACGCCAGAAAGAAGCTCCTTTTGGGCGTTTAACGCCAGAATTACAACATCCTGGGCGTTTAGAAAAACGCCCAGTGACAAAGGACTGCCTGGCGTTCAACGCCAGAAAGAAGCAACAGATGGGCGTTGAACGCCCAGGAGAAGCAGCAATTGGGCGTTAAACGCCCAAAACATGCAGCATTTTGGCGTTTAACGCCAGGATGGTCGGGAGGAGGTAAAATTCGTTTTTCTTTACAATTTTCCAAATTTTATGTTTCAAATCATGATTTCTTGCATAAACATGTTTCAAATGTCCTTCAAATCAAAATAGTTTCTAAGAACCCTAATTCTAAATCCCTTTTTCAAAAATAATATAGCTTCATACATAAACATAAACCTTTTTCCAATCCAATCCAACTCTTTTCCAATTTTTAAAAAACTTAATTATCTATTAAATCTTTTCAAATTAAAAATCAGATTTATTTTTAAATATCAACTTTTAAATATATCCTTTCTTATCATATTTATCTTTATAATCATATTTTATCTATATCTTTTCTTATTTTCGAAAACCCACCCACCTCCCTTTATATCCACTTTCGGCGCCCCTCTCATCATCCACCATTCCATACCTGCTCTCCTTCTATCCCTCTTCTCTCTTTTCTTTTGCTTGAGGACAAGCAAACCTCTAAGTTTGGTGTGCTTATCCGTGATCACAAAAACATACTCACTTTGATCATAGCCCCTAAAGGAAAATAACCCAACCCAAGAGGTAAAAAGAGAATATTTCAAAGTCACTTTGGAATCAAGGGAAGTTCTTAACTAAAGAACATTCAGACCATTACTACAAAATAATGAGTCTAAGATCAGTGATCCCGGAAGTCAAGTTCGATCTGAAAGAAGATGAATATCCGGAGATCCAAGAACAAATTCGAAACAGGAACTGGGAAATCCTAGCTAATCCTGAAACGAAAGTGGGAAGGAATATGGTTCAGGAGTTCTATGCAAATCTATGGCAGACAAACAGGCAAAGAATAATTGGAGCTGCCCTCTATGATCATCGGACCTTAGTCAGAGGAAAGATTGTTCACACCCATCCTGACAAAATCAGGAGATCTTTAAGCTTCCGCAACTGAAGGATGACCCAGACTCCTTCAATATGAGAATGATGAGGGTAAACAAAGGCCTGGACAAGATTCTAGAGGATATATGCATCCCTGAAGCCAGGTGGACCACCAGCACCACTGGCATCCCAAATCAACTCAAAGAGAAGATCTCAAACCAGCTGCCAGAGGCTGGCTGGATTTCATTGGGCATTCTATATTGCCCACCAGCAACCGTTCTGAAGTTACTGTTAAAAGAGCAGTGATGATTCACTGCATCATATTGGGAAAAGAAGTAGAAGTCCATCAACTGATCTCGTGTGAACTATACAAAATAGCAAACAAGAATTCCAAGGATGCCTGATTGGCCTATCCAAGCTTAATTCTATGCTCTGCACAGATGCCAGAGTGAAGATGGGAATACAGAGTATATCTCAGTTCAGAGGCCAATCACTAAAATATCAATGGAAAGACAATAGCTGCAGGATGATCCAATCAAGAGGAGAGCACAAGAAGTCCTCCCAGAACTCCTCAATTCGAATATTGGGAACATCTTGAGGCATCTATTTCCAAATTGCAAGAAGCTATGAACCAAATAAAGGAAGAACAGAACAATCAAAGTAGCATGCTTTGCAAACTGCTTAAGGAACAAGAAAGACAAGGGCGTGATTTAAGGGAGCTGAAGTGCCAGAAATTAACCCTTGAAGGACCAAGCACCCCACAGAGCAGAGGAACATCCACTTCCCAAAACACAGGTTGTTGAGTTCTAATTTTAGCTTTAACTCTGTGATAGTGTTATTATAGAAATTTACCTTAGAAGTTATACAGTAGTAGTAGTAGTAATTAGCATATCTATTCTGGTTTTATTTCCAATTAAGTTATAAATTATTTTTCTCATCATCATTAGACATGAATAAAATAGTAGATTTTTAGAATAAAGAAGTAATTTATATTTTTCGAGTTCTTAATAATAAAAATTATAATTAATTATATGTGGTGGCAATACTTTTTGTTCTCTGAATGAATGCTTGAACAATGCATATTTTATCCTGAATTTTACGAATGTTGGCTCCTGAAAGAATGAGGAACACAAAAAATATTATTGATGATCTGAAAAGTCATGAATTTGATTCTTGAAGCAAGAAAAAGTAGTGAAAAAAAAAACTTGTACAAGAAATCATTGGATCAAGAAAAGAAAAAGCCAATAGCCTTAAAACCAAAGGCAAGGGTGAAAAGGATCCAAGGCTTTGAGCATCAGTGGATAGGAGGCCCAAGAATAATTACAGGCCTAAGCGGCTAAATCAAGCTGTCCCTAACCATGTGCTTGGCATGCAGGTCCAAGTGAAAGCTTGAGACTGAGTGGTTAAGTCGTGATCCAAAGCAAAAAGAGTGTGCTTAAGAGCTCTGGACACCTCTACTACTTATCAAGGATCACAATC